>NC_081361.1:104068515-104074451 GCF_030684315.1 Stegostoma tigrinum
GGTTAGGGTTAGGGTTAGGGTTAGGGTTAGGGTTAGGGTTAGGGTTAGGGTTAGGGTTAGGGTTAGGGTTAGGGTTAGGGTTAGGGTTAGGGTTAGGGTTAGGGTTAGGGTTAGGGTTAGGGTTAGGGTTAGGGTTAGGGTTAGGGTTAGGGTTAGGGTTAGGGTTGGGTTAGGGTTAGGGTTAGGGTTAGGGTTAGGGTTAGGGTTGGGTTAGGGTTAGGGTTAGGGTTAGGGTTAGGGTTAGGGTTAGGGTTAGGGTTAGGGTTAGGGTTAGGGTTAGGGTTAGGGTTAGGGTTAGGGTTAGGGTTAGGGTTAGGGTTAGGGTTAGGGTTAGGGTTAGGGTTAGGGTTAGGGTTAGGGTTAGGGTTAGGGTTAGGGTTAGGGTTAGGGTTAGGGTTAGGGTTAGGGTTAGGGTTAGGGTTAGGGTTAGGGTTAGGGTTAGGGTTAGGGTTAGGGTTAGGGTTAGGGTTAGGGTTAGGGTTAGGGTTAGGGTTAGGGTTAGGGTTAGGGTTAGGGTTAGGGTTAGGGTTAGGGTTAGGGTTAGGGTTAGGGTTAGGGTTAGGGTTAGGGTTAGGGTTAGGGTTAGGGTTAGGGTTAGGGTTAGGGTTAGGGTTAGGGTTAGGGTTAGGGTTAGGGTTAGGGTTAGGGTTAGGGTTAGGGTTAGGGTTAGGGTTAGGGTTAGGGTTAGGGTTAGGGTTAGGGTTAGGGTTAGGGTTAGGGTTAGGGTTAGGGTTAGGGTTAGGGTTAGGGTTAGGGTTAGGGTTAGGGTTAGGGTTAGGGTTAGGGTTAGGGTTAGGGTTAGGGTTAGGGTTAGGGTTAGGGTTAGGGTTAGGGTTAGGGTTAGGGTTAGGGTTAGGGTTAGGGTTAGGGTTAGGGTTAGGGTTAGGGTTAGGGTTAGGGTTAGGGTTAGGGTTAGGGTTAGGGTTAGGGTTAGGGTTAGGGTTAGGGTTAGGGTTAGGGTTAGGGTTAGGGTTAGGGTTAGGGTTAGGGTTAGGGTTAGGGTTAGGGTTAGGGTTAGGGTTAGGGTTAGGGTTAGGGTTAGGGTTAGGGTTAGGGTTAGGGTTAGGGTTAGGGTTAGGGTTAGGGTTAGGGTTAGGGTTAGGGTTAGGGTTAGGGTTAGGGTTAGGGTTAGGGTTAGGGTTAGGGTTAGGGTTAGGGTTAGGGTTAGGGTTAGGGTTAGGGTTAGGGTTAGGGTTAGGGTTAGGGTTAGGGTTAGGGTTAGGGTTAGGGTTAGGGTTAGGGTTAGGGTTAGGGTTAGGGTTAGGGTTAGGGTTAGGGTTAGGGTTAGGGTTAGGGTTAGGGTTAGGGTTAGGGTTAGGGTTAGGGTTAGGGTTAGGGTTAGGGTTAGGGTTAGGGTTAGGGTTAGGGTTAGGGTTAGGGTTAGGGTTAGGGTTAGGGTTAGGGTTAGGGTTAGGGTTAGGGTTAGGGTTAGGGTTAGGGTTAGGGTTAGGGTTAGGGTTAGGGTTAGGGTTAGGGTTAGGGTTAGGGTTAGGGTTAGGGTTAGGGTTAGGGTTAGGGTTAGGGTTAGGGTTAGGGTTAGGGTTAGGGTTAGGGTTAGGGTTAGGGTTAGGGTTAGGGTTAGGGTTAGGGTTAGGGTTAGGGTTAGGGTTAGGGTTAGGGTTAGGGTTAGGGTTAGGGTTAGGGTTAGGGTTAGGGTTAGGGTTAGGGTTAGGGTTAGGGTTAGGGTTAGGGTTAGGGTTAGGGTTAGGGTTAGGGTTAGGGTTAGGGTTAGGGTTAGGGTTAGGGTTAGGGTTAGGGTTAGGGTTAGGGTTAGGGTTAGGGTTAGGGTTAGGGTTAGGGTTAGGGTTAGGGTTAGGGTTAGGGTTAGGGTTAGGGTTAGGGTTAGGGTTAGGGTTAGGGTTAGGGTTAGGGTTAGGGTTAGGGTTAGGGTTAGGGTTAGGGTTAGGGTTAGGGTTAGGGTTAGGGTTAGGGTTAGGGTTAGGGTTAGGGTTAGGGTTAGGGTTAGGGTTAGGGTTAGGGTTAGGGTTAGGGTTAGGGTTAGGGTTAGGGTTAGGGTTAGGGTTAGGGTTAGGGTTAGGGTTAGGGTTAGGGTTAGGGTTAGGGTTAGGGTTAGGGTTAGGGTTAGGGTTAGGGTTAGGGTTAGGGTTAGGGTTAGGGTTAGGGTTAGGGTTAGGGTTAGGGTTAGGGTTAGGGTTAGGGTTAGGGTTAGGGTTAGGGTTAGGGTTAGGGTTAGGGTTAGGGTTAGGGTTAGGGTTAGGGTTAGGGTTAGGGTTAGGGTTAGGGTTAGGGTTAGGGTTAGGGTTAGGGTTAGGGTTAGGGTTAGGGTTAGGGTTAGGGTTAGGGTTAGGGTTAGGGTTAGGGTTAGGGTTAGGGTTAGGGTTAGGGTTAGGGTTAGGGTTAGGGTTAGGGTTAGGGTTAGGGTTAGGGTTAGGGTTAGGGTTAGGGTTAGGGTTAGGGTTAGGGTTAGGGTTAGGGTTAGGGTTAGGGTTAGGGTTAGGGTTAGGGTTAGGGTTAGGGTTAGGGTTAGGGTTAGGGTTAGGGTTAGGGTTAGGGTTAGGGTTAGGGTTAGGGTTAGGGTTAGGGTTAGGGTTAGGGTTAGGGTTAGGGTTAGGGTTAGGGTTAGGGTTAGGGTTAGGGTTAGGGTTAGGGTTAGGGTTAGGGTTAGGGTTAGGGTTAGGGTTAGGGTTAGGGTTAGGGTTAGGGTTAGGGTTAGGGTTAGGGTTAGGGTTAGGGTTAGGGTTAGGGTTAGGGTTAGGGTTAGGGTTAGGGTTAGGGTTAGGGTTAGGGTTAGGGTTAGGGTTAGGGTTAGGGTTAGGGTTAGGGTTAGGGTTAGGGTTAGGGTTAGGGTTAGGGTTAGGGTTAGGGTTAGGGTTAGGGTTAGGGTTAGGGTTAGGGTTAGGGTTAGGGTTAGGGTTAGGGTTAGGGTTAGGGTTAGGGTTAGGGTTAGGGTTAGGGTTAGGGTTAGGGTTAGGGTTAGGGTTAGGGTTAGGGTTAGGGTTAGGGTTAGGGTTAGGGTTAGGGTTAGGGTTAGGGTTAGGGTTAGGGTTAGGGTTAGGGTTAGGGTTAGGGTTAGGGTTAGGGTTAGGGTTAGGGTTAGGGTTAGGGTTAGGGTTAGGGTTAGGGTTAGGGTTAGGGTTAGGGTTAGGGTTAGGGTTAGGGTTAGGGTTAGGGTTAGGGTTAGGGTTAGGGTTAGGGTTAGGGTTAGGGTTAGGGTTAGGGTTAGGGTTAGGGTTAGGGTTAGGGTTAGGGTTAGGGTTAGGGTTAGGGTTAGGGTTAGGGTTAGGGTTAGGGTTAGGGTTAGGGTTAGGGTTAGGGTTAGGGTTAGGGTTAGGGTTAGGGTTAGGGTTAGGGTTAGGGTTAGGGTTAGGGTTAGGGTTAGGGTTAGGGTTAGGGTTAGGGTTAGGGTTAGGGTTAGGGTTAGGGTTAGGGTTAGGGTTAGGGTTAGGGTTAGGGTTAGGGTTAGGGTTAGGGTTAGGGTTAGGGTTAGGGTTAGGGTTAGGGTTAGGGTTAGGGTTAGGGTTAGGGTTAGGGTTAGGGTTAGGGTTAGGGTTAGGGTTAGGGTTAGGGTTAGGGTTAGGGTTAGGGTTAGGGTTAGGGTTAGGGTTAGGGTTAGGGTTAGGGTTAGGGTTAGGGTTAGGGTTAGGGTTAGGGTTAGGGTTAGGGTTAGGGTTAGGGTTAGGGTTAGGGTTAGGGTTAGGGTTAGGGTTAGGGTTAGGGTTAGGGTTAGGGTTAGGGTTAGGGTTAGGGTTAGGGTTAGGGTTAGGGTTAGGGTTAGGGTTAGGGTTAGGGTTAGGGTTAGGGTTAGGGTTAGGGTTAGGGTTAGGGTTAGGGTTAGGGTTAGGGTTAGGGTTAGGGTTAGGGTTAGGGTTAGGGTTAGGGTTAGGGTTAGGGTTAGGGTTAGGGTTAGGGTTAGGGTTAGGGTTAGGGTTAGGGTTAGGGTTAGGGTTAGGGTTAGGGTTAGGGTTAGGGTTAGGGTTAGGGTTAGGGTTAGGGTTAGGGTTAGGGTTAGGGTTAGGGTTAGGGTTAGGGTTAGGGTTAGGGTTAGGGTTAGGGTTAGGGTTAGGGTTAGGGTTAGGGTTAGGGTTAGGGTTAGGGTTAGGGTTAGGGTTAGGGTTAGGGTTAGGGTTAGGGTTAGGGTTAGGGTTAGGGTTAGGGTTAGGGTTAGGGTTAGGGTTAGGGTTAGGGTTAGGGTTAGGGTTAGGGTTAGGGTTAGGGTTAGGGTTAGGGTTAGGGTTAGGGTTAGGGTTAGGGTTAGGGTTAGGGTTAGGGTTAGGGTTAGGGTTAGGGTTAGGGTTAGGGTTAGGGTTAGGGTTAGGGTTAGGGTTAGGGTTAGGGTTAGGGTTAGGGTTAGGGTTAGGGTTAGGGTTAGGGTTAGGGTTAGGGTTAGGGTTAGGGTTAGGGTTAGGGTTAGGGTTAGGGTTAGGGTTAGGGTTAGGGTTAGGGTTAGGGTTAGGGTTAGGGTTAGGGTTAGGGTTAGGGTTAGGGTTAGGGTTAGGGTTAGGGTTAGGGTTAGGGTTAGGGTTAGGGTTAGGGTTAGGGTTAGGGTTAGGGTTAGGGTTAGGGTTAGGGTTAGGGTTAGGGTTAGGGTTAGGGTTAGGGTTAGGGTTAGGGTTAGGGTTAGGGTTAGGGTTAGGGTTAGGGTTAGGGTTAGGGTTAGGGTTAGGGTTAGGGTTAGGGTTAGGGTTAGGGTTAGGGTTAGGGTTAGGGTTAGGGTTAGGGTTAGGGTTAGGGTTAGGGTTAGGGTTAGGGTTAGGGTTAGGGTTAGGGTTAGGGTTAGGGTTAGGGTTAGGGTTAGGGTTAGGGTTAGGGTTAGGGTTAGGGTTAGGGTTAGGGTTAGGGTTAGGGTTAGGGTTAGGGTTAGGGTTAGGGTTAGGGTTAGGGTTAGGGTTAGGGTTAGGGTTAGGGTTAGGGTTAGGGTTAGGGTTAGGGTTAGGGTTAGGGTTAGGGTTAGGGTTAGGGTTAGGGTTAGGGTTAGGGTTAGGGTTAGGGTTAGGGTTAGGGTTAGGGTTAGGGTTAGGGTTAGGGTTAGGGTTAGGGTTAGGGTTAGGGTTAGGGTTAGGGTTAGGGTTAGGGTTAGGGTTAGGGTTAGGGTTAGGGTTAGGGTTAGGGTTAGGGTTAGGGTTAGGGTTAGGGTTAGGGTTAGGGTTAGGGTTAGGGTTAGGGTTAGGGTTAGGGTTAGGGTTAGGGTTAGGGTTAGGGTTAGGGTTAGGGTTAGGGTTAGGGTTAGGGTTAGGGTTAGGGTTAGGGTTAGGGTTAGGGTTAGGGTTAGGGTTAGGGTTAGGGTTAGGGTTAGGGTTAGGGTTAGGGTTAGGGTTAGGGTTAGGGTTAGGGTTAGGGTTAGGGTTAGGGTTAGGGTTAGGGTTAGGGTTAGGGTTAGGGTTAGGGTTAGGGTTAGGGTTAGGGTTAGGGTTAGGGTTAGGGTTAGGGTTAGGGTTAGGGTTAGGGTTAGGGTTAGGGTTAGGGTTAGGGTTAGGGTTAGGGTTAGGGTTAGGGTTAGGGTTAGGGTTAGGGTTAGGGTTAGGGTTAGGGTTAGGGTTAGGGTTAGGGTTAGGGTTAGGGTTAGGGTTAGGGTTAGGGTTAGGGTTAGGGTTAGGGTTAGGGTTAGGGTTAGGGTTAGGGTTAGGGTTAGGGTTAGGGTTAGGGTTAGGGTTAGGGTTAGGGTTAGGGTTAGGGTTAGGGTTAGGGTTAGGGTTAGGGTTAGGGTTAGGGTTAGGGTTAGGGTTAGGGTTAGGGTTAGGGTTAGGGTTAGGGTTAGGGTTAGGGTTAGGGTTAGGGTTAGGGTTAGGGTTAGGGTTAGGGTTAGGGTTAGGGTTAGGGTTAGGGTTAGGGTTAGGGTTAGGGTTAGGGTTAGGGTTAGGGTTAGGGTTAGGGTTAGGGTTAGGGTTAGGGTTAGGGTTAGGGTTAGGGTTAGGGTTAGGGTTAGGGTTAGGGTTAGGGTTAGGGTTAGGGTTAGGGTTAGGGTTAGGGTTAGGGTT
>NC_081362.1:300000-427910 GCF_030684315.1 Stegostoma tigrinum
GAAAACAGAGTTAACGTTTCGGGTCCGGTGACCCCTCCTCAGAACAGTTCTGAGGAAGGGTCACCAGTCCTGAAACGTTAACTCTGTTATTTCCTTCACAGACACTGCCAGATCTGCTGGGGTTTACCAGCAACTTTGTTTTTGTTTCTGATTTACAGCTTCCACAGTTCTTTCAGTTTTCATTTTACATTTATAGTAATTTTTGTTTTGACTGCATTACAGAACAACTGAGAAAAGACCAGGTGAAAAGAAATTCCTGATCAGCCAGTTCACAGATAATAACACAGTTGGACAGTAATGTAGCCTTACATTCAAGGACCAACCTATCAATTAGCTCTCTCAGGCAAAAAACACAGGAAAAAACAATTAGTCGAAGGCAGAGAAAATAACTGAGTAAAGATGAAATATCTAAACTATACACACACAAAATTTCATCCTGGGGTCTGCGAAATCATCTCATCTCACCTCTGATTGATATTATTCCATGATGTATTAATGCTGTCTGTAACCTCTTTCACCTTCCGAGTATCATCTGCAGCATACTCCCGGAGAAGTTTACTGGATAAGTCTTTGAATGCAGCCACCGTAAACTGCCCTTTGCGTAATTCTTGTAAGAATTGCTGAAAAATAGGTAGTATAAGTTACAGATACAGTTTGATCCAAATCACAAACATGCTTGGAATTATGCCCATATTGTCCTCCCTGTACTACCAATTCTCTCTCAGAAATATGTTATAGCTACAATTGCAATTCTTAACTAATTTCTGCTCACTCAAAGAGAAACAACATTCAAAAAGAGGAACATTTTGCACTTTTCCTAAAACCGAACAGTTTTCTGGGCACTAGTCACAACTGTCATTCACTCAATCATCACTTGACGTACATTAATCTGAACAGATGCCATTTATCGGTGTCCTGGGGAATGGGGAGGAAGGGCAATTTCCTCAATGAGCTGAGTACAACAAAATTGTTAACCAATATATAAAATCATGTTTGCAAGTAAATTACAAAGGGTTAAAGAATGAAGCACACCTAATCAGTTTTTGCACCAAATTCAAGTCTTTGTTTATCCCAAATGAGAACTGGAGTTCTATTCAGCAATATTTTATAAACAATGACCTTTGTACTATAAATAACATAAATGCATAAGATCACTAATCAAACTGTCAATGTTATATTCTAGTTACCAATGTTTCAAGGAGATTAATATAGTCTCGAAGGAACACCACAGTATGGCCTTGGGGCAGTTAGCCACGTTTTTCATAACATCACAAAAGCAAACAGCAGAAAATATTTTCTGTTTGTTTTAATAATTTAATAATCTGCTAACCACCTTCACAACCAGAATCAGCAACGCATGTGGAGACCAAAATTATTGAAATTCTATCAGTTTGTGCAGTTCAACAAAAAGTTGCTCCATCAGACTAACAGCTTATTGTAGAGATGAAAAGGTGGCGATCCCAGCTGTTATCCACTTCCATTGTGAGGAGTTTGTGAAACATTACTCGGAGGACTTAGTCCTACTCACGTAATATGTGGCTCAACCACTGCAAATGTAGATGAACTAGTATGAAATGGGCAGAGTGCTCCTTTGCTCTCTTCATATCCTTGGTATATACTGCTGTTTGAACTGATCCAAAACGTGTTGTAGCAGTAGAAATGAGAGTTTAATTTGGTACTTAGTTTGACGAGTAGAATTTGAATATTTTAATCATTGCGAAATAAATATCACAAAATTGCTACATCACAGGAGGGCTATTTGACCAACCGTGTGCACATAGGCTCTCTGAATGAATATTTCCCTCAGCACCAATTCTCCCACCTTCTCCATATTACCCCACACAGTGTTCCTTTTTAGTCTATTTCCCTTTGAATACAATGAGTGAACCTGCTTCCACCACAATCTCAGACAGTACATTCCAGACACTAAGCATCCAAGTGAATCTGCCTCCACCACACTAACAGGTACATCTTTCCAAACCCTAACAACATTAGTCTAGTTTACACTGCGGGGAGGATTTCCAGTAATACTCTCGCTATGGAGGGCAGCTCTGGAGTTAGAAGTTACCAGCTGGAAAACAAAATAGATTACAAGTAAACCTTTAGGACGTAAGAATAATTCTGGACTGATTCTGGGAGAATTAAATGTCTACTTAAAGGACAATGCAATATTTACCTGATGGTAGTTATTTCTGTGTGTTATTTCACTGTGGTAAAAATTTTGGTTTATGTTTTGAAGAATCAGTTGTCTACAAATGTTTAGTCACCAGTGCTTTTAGAACATAGAACATTACAGGCCCTTCGGCCCTCGATGTTGTGCCCACCTGTCATACTGAACTCAAGCCCATCTAACCTACACTATTCCATGTACGTCCATATGCTTGTCCAATGATGATCTAAATGTACCTAAAGTTGGCGAATCTACTACCGTTGCAGGCAAAGTGTTCCATTCCCTTACTACTCTCTGAGTAAAGAAACTACCTCTGACATTTGTCCTATATCTTTCACCCCTCAATTTAAAGCTATGCCCCCTCGTGCTCACCGTCACCATCCAAGGAAAAAGGCTCTCCCTATCCACCCTATCTAACCCTTTGATTATTTTATACATCTCAATTAAGTCACCTCTCAACTTTCTTCTCTCTAATGAAAACAGCCTCAAGTCCCTCAGCCTTTCCTCGTAAGACCTTCCCTCCATACCAGGCAACATCCTAGTAAATCTCCTCTGCACCCTTTTCAAAGCTTCCACATCCTTCTTATAATGCGGTGACCAGAACTGCACACAATACTCCAAGTGCGGCCGCACCAGAGTTTTGTACAGCTTCACCATAACCTCTTGGTTCCAGAACTCGATCCCTCTATTAATAAAAGCTAAAACACCGTATGCCTTCTTAACAGCCCTGTCAACCTGGGTGGCAACTTTCAAGGATCTGTGTACATGGACACCGAGATCTCTCTGCTCATCTACACTACCAAGAAGCTTACCATTAGCCCAGTACTTTGCCTTCCGGTTACTCCTACCAAAGTGCATCACCTCACACTTGTCTGCATTAAACTCCATTTGCCACCTCTCAGCCCAGCTCTGCAGCTTATCTATGTCTCTCTGCAACCTACAGCATCCTTCGTCACTATCCACAACTCCACCGACCTTAGTGTCGTCTGCAAATTTACTAACCCATCCTTCTACGCCCTCATCCAGGTCATTTATAAAAATGACAAATAGCAGTGGACCCAACACCGACCCTTGCGGTACACCACTAGTAACTGGTCTCCAGGATGAACATTTCCCATCAACTACCACCCTCTGTCTTCTTACAGCAAGCCAATTTCCGATCCAAACTGCTATATCTCCCACAATTCCATTCCTCCGCATTTTGTACAATAGCCTATTGTGGGGAATCTTATCGAACGCCTTGCTGAAATCCATATACACCACATCAACCGGTTTACTCTCATCTAATTGTTTGGTCACCTTCTCAAAGAACTCAATTAGGTTTGTGAGGTCTGTTACAAGAAATTTGTTAAATGTGAAATCTTGTACCATTCATCCAGCAATTAACGATAAAAGTTATCAGTCTCCACAGGGTTCAGAACACAGTCTGCAGTGGTCAAGATGCTCCCTCTGCCGACAGACTCATGAAATTTACAGTACGCCACATTATGTGACTCAGTCAATTAGCCACTTCACAATGAAGGCCAACAAGTTACCTTGCTTTCTGCCAGCTGTGGGGCAAGTGGTTCCGAAGTGACATGGAGCACATTCTGCAGGCGGATTTCACTCTGACCGACCATTCGCTCAGTTGCCTGCAAGTCCTCTTCCCATTGTATGCTGTCGCTGAGCAACTTTTCCAGCTGTTGCTGCCGTGCCTCCAATCCATGCTGTGTATTGTCCCATTGGTTTTGCACCCTCACCACTGCACAGAAACATCAAAAGGAGGTAAGTACATGCAGCAAGTTAAGATACTGCATTTAAAAGCACATTGTCACTAATCACTGCTGCCATTCTCATGTGATTAATGCGACAAACAGTCTTCAAAAAACAACTTTCTTAAACTGGCAAACAACAAACTTAGAAACATACAAGATCCCCCAAGGGTTTTGGTAGGCAGATGTGGACAGATGATTCCTGTCGTGGATGAATACAGAACTAGAGGTCCAAAAACAAAGTTGCTGGAAAAGCTCAGCAGATCTGGCACTATCTGGTGAAGGAAAGAAAGAGTTAACATTTCGTGTCCAGTGGCTCTTATACTGACAGATCTGCTGAGCTTTTCCAACAACTTTGTTTTTGTTCCTGATTTACAGCATCTGCGATTCTTTCGGTTAGAACTGGAGGTCACTGTTTAAAAACCAGATATCATCCATTTAAAACAGAAATGAAGCTTAAAAAAAATCAAATGGTTATGAGTCTTTGGAACTCTCTTCCTGATAGAAAGTAGAAGCAGAATCTCAAATATTTCCAATCAGAGGAAGACTGATTCTTGATTACTAAGCAATGGAAAGATTATCAGGGATCGGCAGGAATGAGAATTTGAGGTTGCAAAGAGATCAGCTATGATCTTACTGAAGGGCAAAGTAGACCGAGGGGCTGAATGGCCAACGCCAGCTCTGAGATTATACAGTGTTGGAACGTGATAGTAATCTGACCTCCACTCATTTGCTGCTTTGTTATTTCAGTTCCCTTGTATCAGCATTATACAACTTTTAGCACCAAGGTCAAACATGCCTTCACTTTCAGAAGCTGCAATGCCTGGATCTCCGTACATCTGCTAACAGGTACCCTGTAGATAATTGCTTTCAAACAGCTGAAGCATATCATATTTTTCAAACCACCACATAACAATGCTGCAATCATTTCAAACACAGTTTCTGGTTTCATTCTTTACAGTTATTTGTGCAGGAACTTCACTTACATCGTTCAGTAATTGAAGCTCGCTCCTCCAGGTCACCCGTTTTATTCTTCAGGTTCTGAGCCAGAGTAAAAATAGCATCGCGCTGTGGTCGTCGCTGCTCCAAATCGTTCTTTGTAGTCTGTTCTCAAAGAATTTGATGCATCAACATGGACAAAAATCAAACTGTACTGAATTATAGATGCAACCAAATTGACTGCAACCATCCTTTAACATGACAATGTTGCTGAATACGTAACAAATAGTTACATGTGGTGAATATGTACAAAAGAAACAAAATTACTACTGAAGATTAAAACTCAGAAGTCAGAAATTCAAAGTTAGTATTGAACAGATAGGACCTGCACAAAAGGTTTAAACCTTCCATCAGTGCTGAATCTCAAAATATCTTCATACAATGCAGTGGCTACAGATTTGTCTGTGGCTCCCAACAAAGAATCTTCCATATCACTACAGTGGTATTTAGAAAACTGCAGACAAACCACCAAGTAGGTCTCCAGGAGTAAGACAAGTGTGAGGCAGTATTTGGAGATGCCAAATACCACTCACACAGTGGAGACTGCTATAAACAAAACACACCAGACTTGAGTTTAACTAGTCTAATCCTCTGCTATCATTCCTACTCCAAATCGTTAGCAGTCTCCATCTATCACCAACCTGTATCACAACTAAACTCGACACTGCTCTGTGTTGTTGCTAAATCCGCCACAGTTCTGCCCATCTCTAACAAGCCTTCCTTCATGCAGTCCATCAACTTCCCAAAATTTCCAGAACTCTATTATCTCCCAGATCATCTTCCACTAATTTATCTTTCTCTGTTAGAATCTGGAAATCCAGTTCAAGGATAATGCTGCAGTTCATATTTACTCAATCTTACGTTTATTCACAGAGTCAAACATGATACTCATACATTGCTAGAACTGGATAACAGTTGAAAAACCAGGGATAGTAAGAACTGCTGATACTGGAGTCAGAGATAACAGTGTACAGCAGGAGGAACACAGCAGGCCAAGGGGCATCAAAGGAGTCAGAAAGCTGATGTTTCGGGTCGGGACCCTTCTTCATCTGAAACATCAGCTTTCCTCCTCCTTTGATGCTGCCTGGCTTGCTATGTTCCTCCAGCTCCACGCTGTGTTATCTCTGAAAAATCGGGGGGCCTCCACGTAGGCGAGGGAACTTTTATCTCTCGGATGATCATGAGTCATTGGAACTCACTTCCCCAGAGAGCTGTGGAGGCAGTCAGAGTTATACAGCATGAAAAAGACCCTTAGGTTCAACTTGTTCACAGTGATCGGATATGCCAAACTGATCTAGTCCTATTTGCCAGCATTTGGCCCATACCCCTTTAAACCTTTCCTATTCATGTATTTATCCAGAAGCTCATTCAATATTTTTAACATAGAACATAGAACATTACAGCACAGTACAGGCCCTTCGGCCCTCGATGTTGTGCCGACCTGTCATACCGATCTCAAGCCCATCTAACCTACACTATTCCATGTACGTCCATATGCTTATCCAATGACGACTTAAATGTACCTAAAGTTGGCGAATCTACTACCGTTGCAGGCAAAGTGTTCCATTCCCTTACTACTCTCTGAGTAAAGAAACAACCTCTGACATTTGTCCTATATCTTTCACCCTCAATTTAAAGCTATGCCCCCTCGGGCTCGCCGTCACCATCCTAGGAAAAAGGCTCTCCCTATCCACCCTATCTAACCCTCTGATTATTTTATACATCTCAATCAAGTCACCTCTCAACTTTCTTCTCTCTAATGAAAACAGCCTCAAGTCCCTCAGCTTTTCCTTGTAAGACCTTCCCTCCAGACCAGGCAACATCCGAGTAAATCTCCTCTGCACCCTTTCCAAAGCTTCCACATCCTTCTTATAATGCGGTGACCAGAACTGTACACAATACTCCAAGTGCGGCCACACCAGAGTTTTGTACAGCTTTACCATAACCTCTTGGTTCCGGAACTCGATCCCTCTATTAATAAAAGCTAAAACACTGTATGCCTTCTTAACAGCCCTGTCAACCTGGGTGGCAACTTTCAAGGATCTGTGTACATGGGCACCGAGATCTCTCTGCTCATCTAGAACATAGAACATAGAACATAGAACAGTACAGCACAGAACAGGCCCTTCAGCCCACAATGTTGTGCCGACCATTGATCCTCATGTATGCACCCTCAAATTTCTGTGACCATATACACGTCCAGCAGTCTCTTAAATGACCCCAATGACCTTGCTTCCACAACTGCTGCTGGCAACGCATTCCATGCTCTCACAACTCTCTGCGTAAAGAACCTGCCTCTGACATCCCCTCTATACTTTCCACCAACCAGCTTAAAACTATGACCCCTCGTGCTAGCCTTTTCTGCCCTGGGAAATAGTCTCTGGCTATCAACTCTATCTATGCCTCTCATTATCTTGTATACCTCAATTAGGTCCCCTCTCCTCCTCCTTTTCTCCAATGAAAAGAGACCGAGCTCAGTCAACCTCTCTTCATAAGATAAGCCCTCCAGTCCAGGCAGCATCCTGGTAAACCTCCTCTGAACCCTCTCCAAAGCATCCACATCTTTCCTATAATAGGGCGCCCAGAACTGGACGCAGTATTCCAAGTGCGGTCTAACCAAAGTTTTATAGAGCTGCAACAAGATCTCACGACTCTTAAACTCAATCCCCCTGTTAATGAAAGCCAAAACACCATATGCTTTCTTAACAACCCTGTCCACTTGGGTGCCCATTTTAAGGGATCTATGTATCTGCACACCAAGATCCCTCTGTTCCTCCACGCTGCCAAGAATCCTATCCTTAATCCTGTACTCAGCTTTCAAATTCGACCTTCCAAAATGCATCACCTCGCATTTATCCAGGTTGAACTCCATCTGCCACCTCTCAGCCCATCTCTGCATCCTGTCAATGTCCCGCTGCAGCCTACAACAGCCCTCTACACTGTCAACGACACCTCCGACCTTTGTGTCGTCTGCAAACTTGCTGACCCATCCTTCAATTTCCTCGTCCAAGTCATTAATAAAAATTACAAACAGTAGAGGCCCAAGGACAGAGCCCTGTGGAACTCCACTCACCACTGACTTCCAGGCAGAATATTTTCCTTCCACTACCACTCGCTGTCTTCTGTTGGCCAGCCAATTCTGTATCCAAGCAGCCAAGTTCCCCTGTATCCCATTCCTCCACTACCATGAATCTTACCATTAGCCCAGTACTTTGCCTTCCGGTTACTCCTACCTAAGTGCATCACCTCACACTTGTCTGCATTAAACTCCATTTGCCACCTTTCAGCCCAGCTCTGCAGCTTATCTATGTCTCTCTGCAACCTACAGCATCCTTTGTCACCATCCACAACTCCACCAACCTTTGTGTCGTCTGCAAATTTACTAACCCATCCTTCTACGCCCTCATCCAGGTCATTTATAAAAATGACAAACAGCAATGGACCCAACACCGACCCTTGCGGTACCCCACTAGTAACTGGTCTCCAGGATGAACATTTCCCATCAACTACCACCCTCTGTCTTCTTTCAGCAAGCCAATTTGTGATCCAAACTGCTATATCTCCCACAATCCCATTCCTCCGCATTTTGTACATTTTAAGGCAGATCTAGATAGATTCTTGGCTAACAAAGGAGTCTAAGGTCATCTCTAGTATTGAGGAATATGAAGTTGATCCCAAAATAGTACAGCTATGGTCTTATTGAATGATGGAGCAGAGTCAAGGGACCAAATGGTCTACACTTCTGCCTTGTTTTGCATATGCTTGCACACATCTAACTCAACCACATTATTGGTTTAATAAATGTCCTTCCATACCTTCAGGCGTACAATGGTTTCATTAATCTCCTCCAGATCTCCAACAGTAATTATGCTTGATTTGATCATCTGATCAATGAGTGTCAGCCAGTCAATGAGCTCCACAGCTGATTTATCCAGATCTGCTGGCATCAATGATTCAGAATTTGAGGAGAAGGCATCCCGCAGACCCAACAGACTGGTTCCAGGAGATGGAGGCATTGCTGACACCAGGGTGACTGTTTGAACAGTGGAATGAACTACTAAAACACAAAAATACACAAACAGAAAGATGGGAAAAGTTGATTGGACTCATCCACATTAATGCAATTTATTAGATACTGAAATCTTGAGCACTACCTTCCCAACCATTCAAATTCCCTCTCTCCATTTTGCTCTTCTTGTAAAACATTCCTCAAGGCCTATGTTACTGACAGAGCTTTTGGTCATCTGTTCCAATACCTGTCCATTTAGCTCAAGGTCCAATTTTATTGAATATCATTATTGTCATGGCGTTACAGGAGCAATATAAATGGTAGTTGTTCGTGTTGGGAAATACAAGAAGCAAATTCAGGTGATAAATTAAACAGAATCAATTTCTGGAAGAATATGTCGAACATTTCCCTAAAACTCCTTAAGGCACCCAAGTGTGTTCTACTTACTCTCAAAACACATGACATGATGGGTGACACACATCTTAACATTTTTCCCCCTCTATATACACCCCAATTCACTCAGGGTATATAGTGAGTTCACTTTTGCATTATTCTACCAATACCCATTACTAATACCCATTCACCTGTTCCAAAGTTAACAAACTTATTAAATCACATTAGCTCTGATGGCCTGTGGCAAACAAACATTCATCACTTGGGGGCAGGAAGTGGCGGGAGCAACACAATGGCTCAGTAATTAGCACTGTGACCCCGGGTTCAATTCCAGCCTCGGCAACTGTCTATGCAGAGTTTGCAAATTCTGCCCATGTCTGCAGGTGTCTTCTCTGGATGCTCCAGTTTCCTCCCACAGTCCAAAGATGTGCAGGCTAGGTGGATTGGCCATGCAAAATTGCCCAGAGTATCCAGGGATGTGCAGGCTAGGCAGATTAAATCATAGGCAACGCAGGGCTACAGGGACAGAACTTGACAGAACTCCCTCTCTGATGAATGGTCTAGGCCCGAAATGCCAGCTTTTGTGCTCCTGAGATGCTGCTTGGCCTGCTGTGTTCATTCAGCTCCACACTTTGTTATCAGGGACAGAACTGGGGTTGATTTGGGTGGGATGCTCTTGGGAGGGTCACAGTGGACTCAACAGTCAAATGGCCTGCTTCCACACTGTAATGTTTATGACACTCACATAATTTCAGTCCATCTTCACTTACATGCCTGATAGGGGCTTTTTTCCCCCCATTAATAAAGGGTCCAATAATGAAAGGACAAAGATTTAGATGAAGAGTTAGAAAGCTAACAGGAGAGTTACCAATGTTTTACACCTAGTATGCAGTAGGAGTCTGGAATTCACTGTTTGAAACAGTGTTGAGTCAGAAACTCAAGAGACATTTAAGCAGTATTTCACCTGCACTGCCATAGCCTCCAGTACTATGTGACTAGAGCTGGAAAATGGGATCAGTATAGTCACATCTTTGTTAGGTGGAGCTGCAAAACGTCAATGAGTCTCTGAGACTAGTCCACAAGCTTACTATTGTGATGATACTGTGGCTTTAAGAGCTGTATTCTGTCCTTTTATTTTTAATGAAGAAAGATTGCAACAGAAATGCAGGGCAGTCTGCAGCAAAGCCAATAAAGTAAACTGCTTGTGAGGCCATTTTTTTAAAAAAAGCTGAAACAATAGAAGCAACCCGAATGGGTGAGCAAGTTCCCACAGAACCAGGATTTTTAGTCTTAGTTTTCAATAGCAGTCGTTGCTGGGTCTTGGATCTGGGTTTGGAAGCTGTAGTACATCTCTCCCTGCTCCTTCTCTCTTGCTCTCTCTTCTCTCTCTATGCCCCCTTCCCCAAAAAAAAAGTTCTCTCTTGATGTTTTTCTCCTCTTGGACTGGAGAAGTGCCTGAGAGACAATTTCTGAACATACCTCTTGACAAGAGTCTGTTTATTTTACACACTGTATTGGAAAAGTTACTGTTTAGTTGTAAAATAATCTATTATTCTGTTAAGTTCTCCAAAAGAGTTGAGTTATTTCAATTTCTTCTTCTTTTTGTATTTTAACCAAAGTGTACGAATAAAGTGTGTTTTGTTTAACATCAAGTAGTTTGACCAATCGCATTACATCTAGAATGCAACACCTTACTTTTAAAGTAAGATGATTAGGATCTAGACTACCTTCTGAATACATTTTGAGGGCACTTGGTCTGGTCCATAACAAATTGGACGCTTTTGTCAGGACCAAAGTCTTTAACTCCGGTTGATCTGACGGTTGTTGGACTCAAAGGCAGGGCGGAGTATATGTTCGTGTTTTTTATTTAGAGTGTTGAATTTGTTTGGTTTAAACAGGGTATTGCTTTGTGTAATGACGGTTCTTTCAGTGACTTAGATTTCCTGGAGGTAGAAGAGGTTATTTCTTAAGTTTTACAGGAAGTAAGAAGGCAAAACTTCCTGAATTGGCAAACAAGCTGAAGTTGCCTGTGTCTGAGACGAAAGGGGAGATAATTGTGGACATCATGCAGTATTTACAATTACCAGAAATGCCACTGGAATCTTCAGAAATGGCTAAAATTCAACTGAAAATGAAGAAAAGTAAACGAAACAGTTTGAAGTATGAATAAAAGTAGAGGAAAAAGAAAAGGAGAAGGCAGCTCTAGCAGAAAAAAGTCAGAAAGAGAGAGTTTTTGAAATTCAGAGGAACTAAAAACTCAAAACTGACATGAAATGGTGGAGGTAGAGGCGAAAAGTACGAGTAGTGAGGAGGACAGTGATGGTGAATAATCCTGTTGTAACCAAAGGCCTGGCAGGGGTCTGTTTAAATATGTCCAAGCATTGCCAAAGTTTGATGAGATGGATGTCGAAGCTGGTGACCATGTGGGTACTGGTGATCTAAATAGAGTTGGTAGGTGCAGTGAGTCAGGTATTTGCTGTCTATTAGAGGAGATATCTGGGGAACATAATGAAGTGAAGACAGCCATCTTAACTGCATTTCAGCTAGGACCAGTAGCCTTTGAACAACGTATTCGGAATCTAAGGAGGGAATCTGGTCAAACATACATTGAATTTGATAGGTTCAAACAACGCAATTTTCCTAGGCAGATAAGGGCATTGATAATTGATCAAACATATGGCGCTCTTAGAGAAACGATTACTTTGGAGGAATTCAAAAATTCACCTTCAGTAATGAGAACTCATATCGAAAAGCAAAGAGTTAGGACGGCAAGATTAGCAGCGGAAATGGCTGATGATAATGAGTTAGTTCATAAATCAAAGTTTGGCTTCCGGCATCAATTTCAATCTGTGACGAATAGAAATTGGGGAAAAGAGAAAATCCTCAGGTGGTATGGGAAAAGGAGAACTCATTAAAGATAGCAACGATAATTACCACAGGTTAAAAAGGAAACCCATGAGTAGGAAAGAGAAGTAAAAAGGTTCAAGTGTTTTCACTGCAATAAAATAGGCCACATGAGGTCGTAGTATTGTTGGTTTAGAAAAAGCACTGGGAAGAGAGATGTGGGAAAAATCAGGATAAGCCAGTGGGCTTTGTTGAAGTTAAAAGGAAAGCACAGTGGAAGCTAAGAAGCTGCAAAAGTACGACCTGATCAGGGATTGGTTGAGAAGAAAGTGCCAGATCTCTTTAAAGAAAGTAATTGTGAGAGTAAGATTTACCCATCTATGTTTGGAACAGCAATTAAGAGATTAGGAGGAAGTCAATCTATGACAGTGGGAATTTAGGAGAAATGTAATTCCGACGGAAGCTTGCGAGAAAAAGTGGTAAAATGTGGAATTCATGATGAGAAGAACACCTTTCCAATTTATAACGTGAGGTTTGAGAGTCCTGTGAAAAGTGGTGAAGTGGTGATAGGAGTGACAGAGAAATTCTCAGTTCCAGGGATACAGTTTATCCTTAGTAACTAAATAGCTGGATTACAGGTGGGAGTGATACCTAATGTGGTTGAAAAGCCAACAGAAAATCAGCCAAGGTCTTGCAGGAAGTATACCGTGGGAATTTTCCTGGCTGAGGGGTAACAAAGTCACAAAGGCACTAACCGAAGCAGGAGGCGAAATCAAAGGATGTTGAACACAATTATCAGAGACCACATTTGATCAAATGGTTGAAAAGAAACAAGAACAGGTGGAGGACAAAGTGGTTAGTTTTAGTTCAGGGAAATTTACTGAATTTACAACGGAAAGGTGAAAATCTAAAGCAGTTGTATCAAAAATCATACACAGAAGAAGAATCTGAGTGTATTCCAGAATGTTACTGTCTTACTGAGGAAATAAAGATAGTAAAATAAATACATATTCAGGTGGATGAGAAATGGGCAGAAGTTCATCAGGTAGCATTATTTATGGATTAATAGAAAGGAGCTACTGTGGATAGCACATGAAGTAGCAACAGGAGGTGATCCGAGAGAAAGGAAAACTCAAGCCAAAATACAAAAACATTTTTATTGGCCTGGACTGCATAAGGATGTGCTTGAATTTTGCCAACACATCATACGTGTCACGTAATTGGAAAACCTCATGCAGCAATAAAACCAGTACCCTAATACCCATTCCTACATTTTAGAAACCTTTTACAAGGGTCTAAAATTGATTGTGTAGAACCCCTATTTAAAATTTTAAAATGTGAATCGGTATTTGTTAATAATAATGGATGTGTCCATTAGATTTCCAGAGGACATTCCATTATGCAATGTTACAGCTAAAAGGATTGTAGTAGAGTTATTCAATTTTTTTTACTAGACAGGTACCACCCTCAGAGAGCGTCAAATTTTACATCATAGTTATTCAAGAAAGTCATGGATAACTTAGGAATAAAACAATTCAAACTCACTGGATACCATCTAAAAATCACAGGGGACATTCGAACAGTGACATTGAACTTTAAGGTAAAGGGCTTTGAGGGCTTATAGATAAGACTGTCCAGAGGATTAGGATAAATGAATTCATTTTGAACTTTTCTGCAAGTAGGAATACGCCCAATGAATCTCTCCAATTCAGTCTATTTGAATTAGTTTATTGGGTACGAAGTGAGGAAACCACTGAAATTACTAAAGGAGAAATTAGTGAGTCAGAGTTCAGAGACCACACATTTGTACTATACATAAAGTTTCAGTGAATGATCAAATGGAGTGGGTGAGTTGGCTAGACAGCAGATATAAGTAGCACAGCATGTGTTGGAACAGGAAATAGACAAGAAATCAAAAACTCTCAATTTTGCTCATGAAGATAAAAGGTTAGTGTTACTTACAGTGGTTCATGAAACTTTAAAGGCAAGGTTTAGTGGGACTTGTCAAATCGAAAGAAAACGGAATAAGGTAAACCATTTAATAAAGAACGCCAAATAGAAATCTCACGCAATGTGCCTTTGGAGTATGCTCAGAAGTTATTTTGATAGGGAAGGAAAGCATAAGGAGTATTTTACTGATAACACAGAAAATAATGTTTCGTGTCGACGTTAGTATAAACTTTAAGGTGAGGGCAAAGGCACACGGGTTTAAATTTAGATGAGAAAGGTTCAATACAAATAAGGGAAAACTCTTCCTAGCGGATGGTATTATGGACCAGACCAAACCCCCTCAAAATCTATTCAGAAGATAGCATGGACTCTAACTTGTTCTTATGTTAAATGTAACTGTAAGGAGTTGCTTTCCAGATGCAATCCAATCAGTCAAACTACTCAAGCAAAGCACATTTTATTCATAAACTACACTTAAAATACAGGAAAAAGAGAAGTTGGAATAGCAACTCTATTGGCAACCTTAACAGGATAATAGATTATTTTACTACTAAGCCAATATAGTAACATATTCACCATAAACACATCCTTGGCAAAAAGCAAGTTAAGAAAAGAAACAACAGATTTTAACGGGCAGTTCTCCAGTCCAGGAGGGGGCGAACAATGCAAGCGGACCGCGTGTGCGTGTGCGTATGTGTGCGTGCAAGAGAGAGTGAGAGAGAGAGAGACAGAGACAGACAGACACAGAGCGAGAGCGAGAGCGAAGCAGCAGGGAGAAATGTACAGCAGCTTCTAAACCCAACTTTATCACACAGCAACAACCGCAACTGAAAACTAAAATTAAAATCCTGGTTCTGTGGGAGCTTGAGCCCACTCATTGAGGCTACTTCTGTTGTTCCACTTTTTTTTTAAACAAATTCTAAGGCCTAACAACCAGTCTACATTATTGGCTTTGGAGCAGACTGCCCTGCATCTCTGTCGCAACCTTTATTCATTGAAAACAAAAAGGACAGAATATACCTCTTAAGGCCATAGTGTAATCGCACCTCCGCCGTAAAAAAACGAACCATGTACAAAAATGGTTTTATTTTCAAAAACCTTTGGCCCTACTCTATTAGTACATTACAATACATATGTATGGCTCTAAGCATGCAAACATTCACTACTGCAGTCCCATTTTAGTCCATTTTTTTCCTTTCACCGAATGCCTCCATCTTTTGTCTTCAAAGTCGTGACAATGCATCGGCAATTACGTTCTCTTGTCCTGCCTCTTCTGTAATTTCAAATTGAATGGCTGAAATAATAAGCTCCATCTAAACAGTCTGGAATTTTTATCCTTAAATTTTTCCCTAAATGTCAAGTGGTATATCGAGTTGTATCAAACATATTACTGGCAACATAAATGTTGAAATGTTGCAAAGCCAACACCAAGCTCAAGGTCTCCTCTTTGATTGTGGAACATTTCCATTGATGATTATTCAATTTTCTGGAAAAGTGCCCAATGGGTCTTTCTACCTTCTTTTGTCGTCTTGTAAGAGTACAGCACCAACAGCTACCTCGAATGGCTTTGTGTAATTACGTGTGGCTAACACTGGTGCAGTGATTGTCACAGTTTCCAGGCTGTCATTCCTCCTTCAGTTGAGATTGTCTGCACTTCTTCAATAAATCAGTCAGTGTGGTTGATGGAGGTCAATTAACTTGGCTCTAGGACATTTTTTTCAGGAGTAACACAGAGATAGTGTCCTAGGCTCAACCAGCTGCTTCATCAATGACCTTCCCTCCAGCAGTAGGTCAGAAATGATGATGTTCGCTGACTGACTGCAGTATACTTAGCATCACCGGATCAAAATTCAGGAACCCAACTTCCTAACAACATCATGGATCTATTTACAGCACATAGACTGCAATGGTTCAATACTACATACAGCTCACCATCACCTTCTCTGGGACAACCAGAGATGAGAAATAACTGGGAGTCCAGCCAGTGATGTCCACATTCCACGAATGAACTGAAAAAAGTTGGGGCTCATCAAATACTGAAGCACACTGTGCCCAAATGCACCGAGACCTGGACAGAATCCAAGCTTGGGCTGACAAGCGGTAAGTAATATATGTGGCTCGCAAGTACAATATAATGGCTATTACGAACAGAATACAACCATCTTCCCTTTGACATCCAATGGCATTACCATCACTGAATCTTCCACTATCAACATCTCAGGAGTTGCCATTGACCAGAAACACGAGCCGACGTATAAATACTGTGGCAACCACAGCAGGTCAGAGCCTAGGAAATCTGGGCAAGTAGCTTTCTTCCCGATTCCTCAGAGCCTGCACACAGCCTAAAGTCAGCAATCTGATGGAATACGCTCCACCTGTGTGGATGAGTATAGCTCAAACATCACTCAAGAAGCTTGACACCATCCAGGACAAAGTAGCCGACTTGATTAGTACATCATTGACCCATAAACACCCAATCCCTTCACGAGCATGTTTGCTCAGGATTCACTGCAACAAAGCGCTGTCTCCTTGACAGCACCTGAGCCTACCCACAAATGTAGAGAAAAATACAAACTTATAGTTTCACAAGCAAATGTGGCTAGGGGCTCAAACTCATTTCTGCTACAGGTAACTGCTAGTGGAGGCAATTTAGCATTCCTCTAATCCTTATAGTAGAAAGCAGTCAACAAAATCAGCTGGGAAACCAAGAAGGTTGTTGGCTGCCTGCTACAAGCCTGTGCAAGGAGCTGAGTAATTTAGTCACAAAGCCTGGGAAGTGGAAAACTGCCAAAATCAAAAAAGCTATTGGAAGGATCTTTTTGGAATCCTCACTCTGAAAATAGCTGGAACACAAGGGAGCATTGAAGTGAATTCTGGAGGGCTGTGGCATATCGTTTGGATTATTCCTAAGGCAAAAATGAAACTTCATGATTCTTTTAGAAAACAACTTATCTTTTGGGTAGGGGAAAAATTATCCAAAAGTGAAACAGCCTTCAAAACAAAGATCATTACAAACTGCAACTTTAAGGTAATAGTGGATCACAGCAGTACAAGTGCATCATAACATAATTTCACGTCTCCAATGTCCTCAATAATACTTAATTTCACCATTTTCACATTCCTATTTTTATCATTTGGCATAAATGCCACAATTTTGAGCAAAAATAAAGTCCAATGAATTTACTTTTCACTTTTGGCAATTTCTTGATCATGTACAAATTTCATTACGTGAGAACATACAGTTTTTACTTCAGGTATGTTAAACACATCTACATTGGCTATGGGTAGTTTTCTAGGTGAGGAGTACATAAATCAAAATACAGACAAAAGATACTAGACTTTGAGACATGGTCAAAATTGGTAAATTATTTTTATTCCCTGGGGCTAGCAAAATCACCCAGTTGTATCCTACTTTGTGACATCAGTTCTAACTTACTGAGGATGAAAATGTAATAGAAAGATTATGATACCAGCTGTTCAGTACAACTGACAAAAGAAAGTGTTCTTAAATACAAGATCCTGCTCCAGACCTGAACTACATTTTAGCAGGATTAAAACAAATTACCATCACAAGTGAACAAACTTCAGAATCATGGGGAGAGACAAACAAATACTGTTTCCCATATACATTTGCAGTAAAACTTTTTTTTTAAACCATACATCTATAATATTGATTGTAATTGGCAAAACTATAAAACATTCTCAGTTCAGCAAATTTATGGCTTGAAGATCTGATGAAAAGTCATTGACCTGAAATATTCCATCATCTTTCTCTCATCCGAGTCTGCCACATCTGCTGTTTTTCAGTGCTTATTTCAAGATTTCAAACAACCACAGTATTTGCTGTCATACAATGTGTTTAAGAGCTGTTCTCACCTTTAACTTTTGGTTGAGACATATGCTGACTCCATCCCATGAAGCAATGATCATTAAGATCTTTCAAAGTAGTGTGGAGAGTTTTCCAGTCAGCAGAAAGTTGTGCCACTTTAGTCTGTATCAGATTAGATAGAGTATTTTCATTAACAGGGAAGTAACTGATAACCATTTCTCATCATCCTAACTTCAATTTCTCAGAATTCTGCCAAAACTAAGAGGTTTGCTGCTTCATACCATGAACTTCAGCCAAGTATACAAATTAAATGCCTTTCCCAGTTATTCCCCAAGTTCCTACACTGATTATTCCTATGTCTTAATTTTCAATTTGTAGCACCAGGACTAAGAACTGCCTTTTCTGAACTACCAGGTACGTAAAATTCTCACTGGCCAAAACAACAGTTATAAATAGATGTGAAAATAAGATTGAGCTGCCTGGATTTTAGAGTTGGATGGTCGTAGCTCCAAACCACATATAACCCAAGCATTGGCAGTGGTGGGCGGAGGTGCATCGGCATCAATGGAACACAAGCATTGCAGTTTAGACTAAAATGACCTGAAAAATGTCCTTTGCAACACAGAAACATTAGCTCACATCTATATCAGGCAATTAAAAAGGCAAATGGCATGCTAGTCTTTATTGCAAGCAGTTTAAAATACAGGCAGTTTCTACAGGTGTTCAGCAATTTGGTAGAACGACATTTGGAATACTGTGTTCAGTTTCAGTCTCTCTTTTTAGGGAAGAAAGACAAGCTAAGATTGGGAACGGGCTGACAGCTAATATAAAAGCAATTTAAAATATACAAAGGGCAACACAAGGATTTACACAGGGAGTAGATGGCATTAAATCAATACTGTACATCTGTCTTTGCCATGGTAAAACAGGCTGCAGTGATCATGAGAGATTTGGTCAGGAGGCGGTATGAGTTAGACTGGTTGTTCTTAAGGCACCCAGGTCTGGATGGAGAAAACTAACTGTCCAAGGAGCCAGAGCCAAGTGGTAGTTGGAACTAAAAGTGGCAGGAGGCAGTTTCAATTGAGCTAATTGAAGGGATGCGCAGTGGAGTGCAGTGGAGGCCAAGACGTTAAATGTCTTCAAGGCAGAGATTGATAAATTCTTGATCTTGCAAGGAATTAAGGGCTACGAGGAGAGTGCAGCTAAGTGGAGTCAAAATGCCCGTCAGCCATGATTAAATGGCGGAGTGGACTCGATGGGCCGAATGGCCTTACTTCCACTCCTATGTTTTATGGTCTTATGGATAATGAACTACCTGAAAAAGGAGAAATCGTCAGGAGACAGCCAGGAAACAAAATGAGCAGAATGATGTTCTTCTGTGCTACAACGATTGTAATTCTTTTATGTAATTCTTTTATATGAGCTGAAAATTCACGAGATTGGACTCTGGGGTGACAGAGTTGCTCTGAGAGACTGAGCATTATCTCGAGCTCAAGAGAAAGATGCCCTCATTGCCAAGCATACATTCAGAAAGGAGCTTGGCACAGCAGAAACTAGATGTTTCCCCAGGTACAGAATCTAGACTACGGAGGCTCAGTTTCAGGTTAAGGAACCAATCATTTAGAGGTACTTATCATTCAAGTTTGAAACGTTCACAAACTCTTGACACCCAAAGAATGTTCTTTTTACTGACATGTAGGCATTGCTGGCTGGCCAGCATTTATTGCCAGCCCCTTGTTGCCCTTGAGAAGATGATGGCAAATTGCCTTATTAGACTGCTGCAGTCCACATGCTGTGGGTTGGCACACAATGATCTAGGGACGGAATGGCAGGATTAGAAGACCATAAGACACAGGAGTGGAAGTAAGGCCATTCGGCCCATCAAGTCCACTTGCCCATTTAAATCATGGCCGATGGGCATTTCAACTCCACTTCCCTGCACTCTCCCCGTAGCCCTTGATTCCTTGTGAGATCAAGAATTTGTTGATCTCTGCCTTGAAGGCCTCTAATGTCCTGACCTAGTAACACTGAAGGAAAGGGGATATATTTCTAAATTAGGATGGTGAGTGGCTTGGAGGGGAACTTACATGGGAACACCACCCCCTGTATCAGCTGCTCTTGTCTTTCTCAATGGAAGTAGTCATGGCTTTGGAAGGTGATATCTAAGAAGCATTTGTGAATTTCTGGAGTGCATGTTGTCGATGGTACACACTGTCGTTACTGAGTATCAGTAGTTCAGGGAGTGGATGCTTGTGGGCATAGTGCTTTGTCCTGGATAGCGTCAAGCTTTAGACGTGTTGTTGAACCTATCCAGGCCACTGGGGAGTATTCCATCACAGTCCTGACCTGTGCCTTGTAGATGGTGGACCGACTTTAGGAAGTCAGTTGGCGAGTTACTCACCTCAATATTTCTGTTTCCAACCTGCTCTTGTAACCACTGTATTTATATGGTCAGTCCAGTTAAGTTTCTGGTCAATGACAACCCCAGGATGCTGACAGCGGAGGATTCAGAGATGGCAACACCACTGAATGCTAAGGGGCTGTAGTTAGATTGTCTCTTGTTGGAGACGGTCATTGCCTGGTATTTGTGTGGTGTGAAAGCAAAGATTGTAGACATTACATTAGTGAATGCATTTAAAGCTGAGATAGACCGTTTGTGATTTCTCAAGGAATCGGAATAAATGGAGGACAGATGAAAAAGTGGAGTTGAAGTTATGGCTGTAATGAATGCTGTAACTTTAAACTTTTGTTAAAGATCGATAGCTCAGGTTGTGGATGAAGTTGTTGACTTGCTCGCCAAGCTGGCTTGTTTTAGTTCAGATATTTTGTCACCATGCTAGGTGGTATCATCAGTGGAGCCTCCAATAAAGCGATGTTATTCTACTCTGCTTGAAATTTATACTGTCCAGTCCATTATGGTGAGTACTGTCATTTCTGGATTTGATCTGTATGGGTTTGTATAGGGGATCCAAATCCATACGTTTGTTGATTGAAGTATGGGAGGAGAACCACGCCTCTAGGAATTCCCATGTGTGTCTATATTTGGCTTGGGCTACTATGGTTACTTTGTCCCAGTTAAACTGATGGCCTGCATTGTCTGAATGTACAGATATTAAGGAGAGCTCATCATGCTGTTTGCTGCTAACTGATGTTCACGTATCCTGATGGCTCGTTTCCTTCCTGTCTGTCCGATGTAATCTTTGTGGCAGTCGTTCCATGGTATTTGGTAAACCACATTCTTTCTGCATGTTGTGGGAATGGGATCTTTAATCTTCATAAGTATTTGTCATAGGGTAGCCGTGGGCTTGTGGGCCACCATGATTCCTAGTGGTCTCAAGAGTTTTGTTGTCAGTTCCAATACGTTCTTGATGTAGGGCAGTGTGTCAGATCGTACTGTGTCCCCCTGCTGTTGTCTGTTTTGTAGGCATCTGTGGATGAAGTTGCGGGAATATCCGTTTAATGCGAGGATCTTGTCTAAGCGTTCTTCCTCTTCCCGAACTACGCTGGGAAGAGGAAGAACCCATACAGATCAAAACCAGAAATGACAGTACTCACCATAATGAACCAGACAGTATAAATTCCGAGCAGCGTAGAATAATGTCGCTTCATCGGTGGCTCCACTAATAATGTCACCTAGCATGGTGATGAAACATCTGAACAAAAACAAGCCAGCTCAATGAGCTAGTCAACATCCTCATGAATGCTGTAACTATTTTATAGGGGGTCAGTTAGCTCAGTTGGCCAGTTTACAATGCAGAGTGACAGCAACAGCGTGGGTTCAAATCCTACGCTGGTTGAGTTTACTGTGAAGGACTCTTCATCTCAACCTCTCCCATTGCCTGAGGTGAAGCAACCTTCAGGTTAAACCACCACCAGTCATCTTTCTTTTAGACAGCAGTCTGATGGTCTGGTAGGTTTATGATGCTTTTGTCTCTTCTTATATTTATATGTAGAGTTGGTCACTCAATAGAACAACCAATTTCCAATTCTGACCATGGCACTTCTAGTTTACCACCCAAAACATTAACAGATTCATACAGAATTTACAAGAAGCAGGTAACTGGTGTATTGAAAATGTACAGGACGCTGTGCTATAATCAACCACGTTAAGAACTCATCCAATTGCTATGTCTATTTGATGCACAAACAAGTGTCTGTTTTGTAGAAAATGACAATAACGAGGGGGTCAATGTGCCCGAACAAGATGTCATCATCGAAAAACAGTGTAAACTAACCAAGAATAAAGGAAAAACACTAAGTGACGGAAGACAGCAAAGCATTCTGTATAAGAGACAAGATCAAGCATAATTTTGCTCAGTTATGTATTCAGACAATCATTCCAGCTACTGAGCAGACTGATGAAATGAAGATTGGCAAACCTTCAGACACATTTGCAAAAAAAAATCAAAATAACTGGGATAATATCCTTTTAATCTGTACACTGGCATCTTTTCCACACAAGACATCACTGCCTCTTTCACTTCCCACAATCTCAATTATTTCCTTCTACTTCTCAGCCCTAACATTATTCCATTTCTCATTCTCCTTCTCAGCCTCCTTTCCCCAGCTCTACACATAGTCGATAAACAGGCCCACAGGAATGCAGCCTGTCAATGACCTTTCTCCATTTAGTCAAAGATTTGAGGAGAAACCACTTTCCCCAAGAAGATATGATCAGACTCTGGAAGCAAGTCCACAGAACACCATCCCCCACAGAATGTCTACCATTTCTTGCCTCCCAATTCTAATTCTAATTGTACCTCCCTCTGCTACTGTCCACTGTATTCTCACTTCTTCCCCTTCTGGGATCTAATCACTCATTTACTCTCTTGCCTGACTTGACCTGAATATTGAAGCTGATCAAACACTCCTTGCATGATTCCACATAAACTTTTGAAAATTTAACAGAGCTAGAATTATTAGCTACCAAGTGTTTCATTATGTTTAGAACATAAGACTACATGAATATACTAAATACTGTGGAATCCCTTTTGGGAATTTAATGCTTTAACCTGCTTAACTATAGAAAATCCAAACTATTGATTCAAAATTTGTTAAACAAGCTAGAAAATGGCATAAACTGCTCATTACTTCTTTAGATACAAAGACTGTATGTTTCACTCATGGAGAGTGGTATGTGGATGTTCCAGCTGAAACTCCCTGCATATTATCTTTGCACTCACTGGTATCAGATTTTAACTATGGGACCCCTGAGAAAGGCATCAAAAAGAGCATCATCCTGGCTGGTAGTCAGATGGTCACTGCATGCCAGTATTAATGGAGGTTTTCAGAATGATAGCAGTCTATAAGATAGAAAGACCAACTTCCATCACCCAGGAAGACTTCATAATATCATACTTACTGCTATTAAAAATGGCCCATTTTGAGCTTTAAGGACCCTTAATTAAACAGGTCTGCTCACAATAAGTTCATTCCAGAAACAGGCAATTGAAATTTCAAAGCACACTTTGAACTGTTACGGCATGAAGACAAACGGACAGAACAAATCAGTCTTTCTACTTCTGATTTTGCAACACCTAAAATAAAACCTCTGAAAAACAGCAGTGTGATAATGGCCACAAAATTTGTCTTTGTGATACAAATTCAGGGATAAATACTGAGGCAAGGCAGTGTGATAACGCCTTGCCTTTCTTTAAAACAATGTCATGGGATCTTTTGCCTCAGTTTGACATTTATGTTGACAGATGGCACCTCCAGCAGTATAGCACTTTTACAATACTATACCAGGTTGTCAGCCAATATTTTTGAGGTCACACCCAAGACAAGGATTTGAGCCTATGGCGGTCTGAGTCAAAAATGAGAAGGTTACAAACAAAGCCACACTTCACATCAATTCAAGGCAATATTCATGTGTGTGGTCTAGGGTGCTGGTTTGAATCCAGACCACCATCTATCTTAAGTACAGGGCATCTTGCAACAAATTGTGTGCCAGTCAGAAATACCACTAGTTACCTTTTCTTCAGGAAGCAAATAGTTTTTCTTGTCCAACTCCAAAGCTTTAGCAAGAGTAGTCTCAATGTCAGTTTGGTGGTTCATCACAGCAGCTTCTAATAACTGAAATATTGAGTCAAAACTTAACACAATACTCCGAAGAGGTAGAAAACAAAACTCTTTTGCAAAATAATCACTACAGGTAGTTCTCCTATAACACGATAGTTGCATTCTTGTGTGACCTCATGCTTCAGAAAATTGCCGTAGAAAATCATGTTATAGGGAAATCACCACAGAAAATCACTGTATGTGAGTTTGCATTATCCAAACAGTGTCCACTATTCATCAATCGTGTTACAGCCAAGTCATGTTAAAAAACACGCATTATATCAGAACTACCAGTGTTTTTTCTTAAACAGCAAATCTCTACTTGAAATGAGTTGAGCATTGGGTTTTGTTTTTCAATCCTTTGAGAATATCTACACTACACTGACTCTAATAGTTCATGGAGAGGGCTAACAATCACATTCCCAGTAGCTAATTAAGAGTGGGTGATAAATTAGCAACTTGCCAACAGTGCCTAAATTCCATGATTATCTTTGAAAAAAGCCTACAATGCTGGAGTTGACTGTCAGGGTTTAAAGCTGAATTTGCTTTCTTCTTTTCTCTCTCGTTGTTGAACGCTGGTCCGGCATCAAATACTGGCCTTCTGCGAACTCACTATACAACGCATTCAATGGCTACCCCACTTTTGTCTTCAAGCTACAGCTACATTCATACTTGCATGAAGGGCAGCGTAGTACAAACGTGACTTCTTTTTAACCTCCTACCCTGCCAACGGTTTTGGATCCCATTTCAGAGCACTCACAACATGGGAACGCAATGGCCAGTAGTATTATCAATGGACTGTTAATCTAGAGATCCAGTTAATGTTCTGGAGATAGGTGTTCAAACCATGCCATGGCCAATGATGGAATCTGAATTCAACAAAAATCTGGAATTAAACATGTAAATGTCAATTATTGGAAAAACCCATCTCGTTCATGAATGTCATTTGAGGAAGGAAGCTGCCATCCTTACATGGTCTGGCCTATATATGGCCCTAGACCCATAGCAATATGGTTGACTCTTAATCGCCCTCAGGGTTATTAGGGATGGGCAATAAATGCTCACCTCGCCAGTGACACCCTCATCCCACGAATGAATTGAAACAAATGTACAATATTCCCTCACCAAGACTGTAGCAGCAGATCCATATCCCATCTCTGCAGCAACTGCAGACCAGCATGCCAGCTTAGTTGCAAAAACAGTCCCGTTTCCAATCAACAATACAAGCTTAGACCAATGGGGCAAAGTACAGATGTAGATTTTTGTTATGGAAAACTGCATCTTTAGCTCAGTGTCTTTTTTGCATATTATCTGATCAAATATATTTTGTCTAAACATCATACCCTCCATAATGAAGAGTGACTTATGCTGGTTTTAATATTTTATGAATTTCATGCAGGAATCAGAATATCAATTAACATCAATAATTCCTTGAGTTTAATCTCTCTCAGCAAGTCTATACCACACCCTCTGCATACCAAAAACACTGACAGTAGAATCATGCATTTATCTGTGACAACATGATAGATGCACTGGATATTCCAAGCATTTTCATGAAGGTTATGAAAAATACTGAACTACCTTGCAAATTTACAATTTCTACATCCCAGTCCGCTCTCCTTATAGCAAGATAAATAGCATGACACAAGTCTATCAAAAAGTGGAATTGAGAAGGAAAATTGAATCAGATGATGCAGTTATCCTCGTGCCTCTGCCCTCTGCCTCTCCCACCCATCACAATGAATGCCCACTTCCAGCCCTCATCCCACCCGCTGGTAGTCAACAAGTGGTGGGCAATGCAGTAGCCACATAGAAGGCTTCAAAAGCAAAAGCAAATCTTATTTTTGCTTGTGGACTCCCAGAGGAGGTGCCTAATTCTCAGTCAGCCAATGCTGGATCAAGGTGCCTGACATTGGGAACAAGGTTGTCCTCCTGAAAGCCACCTTATTAGCCTATCATCTGACCCCTGGCCTTTATCCACATCACACCCTCACTTTCCAGTGGCATTTGGGTCTCAGTGATCCTGGACATTTGGTCACTGCATTGCTTTATTGCTCTGATTGGCTAACAGCTCTTGGGGGCACCAAACAATTCAGAGGTCATTTTCTAAAGGTGATATAGGGCCCTCACCAAGTCTTCAGCAAGCAAGTGAGCACTCAATCAAATAGATAAAATTCTGCCCTACACTTTCTGTACCTAGCAGTTCTTCAGTGGAACTTACCTGAAGTTGTGTGTCTCCAGGTGAAAGTGAGCCTCTGTGTTTGAATTTCTGTCCGGTGACTACTGCCCAGTTGAGCAACTTCTCCAGGTCTTCCTTGAAGTGAGCATAATCCTGAAGGTGAATCTCAATTTCTTTCACTTTAACAGGCAGTTCTTTGCATGCCTAAATAACAAAACAAGATATTGCAACAGAAATAAAATTTGTGTGTATCCGTAATAAGGCATATTGGACCTGAAACATTAACCTTCACCCCGACCTCCCCGCAGGTGCTGTCAGACTTGTTGAGTTTCTCCGCCACTTTCTGCTTTAAAATTCTGTCTGCAATCATCATACAGAACATAAATTACATACAAGGTGTATGGGACATGACTAAAACAAAAGTAATTTTCTTTCTCTGCTTTTTCTAGAATGGGATGCATCTTAGTGGGATCACGAAGCCAGCAACAGATTGATCAACCCATCCATGTAGCAACATTTGGCAGTGCAAAATTGTCAGAGTCAAGACCAATTTTTAAGGCTGGGTATTATAATGCAGCTTTTTCAAATAATTACATTATTTACAGATGTTCAAACTTCCCTTCTTTATTAATTTAAAAAGCACGATATAGAATATAACACAGACCTGCTGCATGTATATTTCCAAATGACTTTAAAATTGAGAAAAACTCAAAAAAGGTTTGAGTAGTTTTGAATTTTAATTTGTTTTCATATTTATTGAACAAAACAATGGTATAATTCCAAATGTCAGCACAGCCCTTTCAACTGTTCACAGGTTAAAGTAAAAAAAACGCTGGAAGTTGCTGGGTGCAAATGGTGCTGGAAACTAGAGCTTCACGCTCAGCAACACTTATAGTAACAAACCTGCTGTGCCTCTCAGCTGAGAGACTTTCCTTTCCAGTGCAAGAAAATAAATGCCAATCGATTATTGCAACTCACCATGATTTATGATGTTAATTTTCAAGGAAACTTACCTTGTTCCAGTTTGAATTGATAATTCTAAGTTTTGCAGAAAGTTTGTCTCTCTCTTGTAGACTTAGGTTTTTATCTGAAAGCATATCCTCTGCAATACTGTTCATCATGGTTAGATTATCACTGCGCAACTTGAGGTCTGTTGCTACAACCTGCGAATAATAGAGTTATTGTACATAATGCAACAATCTACAAACAGACCCTAACCACAGCTGCACTGCTACACATTTTTCTTTGGCAGACCTGAAGATCAAGATTTAGTCTGGAAATAAAAAATCTCTCAATAAAGTGCCCTGAAGATGTCATACTGGGCTCAAACTGTTAATTCTTTTTGTCTCACCACAAATGTTGCCGGACCTGAGTTCCACCAGGATACTCTGTGTTTGTTTCAGATTTCCAGCATCCACAGTGTTTTGCTTCTAAATAAAATGCTGCTGCTTCAAAATCCTGGACCTCCCTCCCTAACAGCACTGTGGATGAACCTACACCAAACGGACAGCACGGGTCAAGAAGGCAGCTCATCACCACCTTTTCAAGAGCAAGTAGGAATGAGCAATGAATGCCGGCCCAGAGGTGAGTTAAAGGAATGGAGAAGAGCAAGGAATGATCTAAAGATGACTTCAAAATAGAGAATATCAGCAGACTGTTAATCTGGAAACTCAGCTAAAGTTCTGGGTTCAAATCCCATGACAACAGATGGTAAAATTTGAATTTAATTTTTAAAGAAAATCTGGAATTAAGAACCTACTGACAACCATGAAATCATTATCAGCTGTCAGAAAAACTCATTTGGTTCACTAATGTCCTTCAGGGAAGGAAACCTGCCATCCTCACTTAGTCTGACCTACATGTGACTTCAGTCCCACAGTAATGTGGGTGACTCTCAATTACCCTCGAAAATGGCCTAGCAAGCCAATCAGTTGCACCAATTGCTACAAAGTCTCAAAGAATTGAAAGCAGACAGGTCATCCGGCATGGTCTTCAGCGCCAGAAAAGACAACAGCAGAGACAGCCCTGTAGACCCTGTAAAGTCCTCCTCACTAATATCTGGAGGTCAGTGCCAAAATTGGGAGCGCTGTCTCACAAACTAGTCAAGAAACAAAAATAGAGTTGCTGGAAAAGCTCAGCAGGTCTGGCAGCATCTATGTAGTAGAAAACAGAGTTAACATTTCGGGTCCGGTGACCCTTCCTCAGTACCTAGTCAAGCAACAGCCTGACACCGTGTGTAAGGTGTGATTCTGAGAGTATGGCTATGTACCAGATACCAGCAGCAACATCCCTGTGTTACCAGCATGACAGAGCCAGCACAGTGACATACAGTCAGGAGGTAGTTGCTCTCGGAGTCCTTCACAGTGACTCTGCACACCATGAACTCTCACGGCTTCAGGTTAAACATGAGAAAGGAAACCTCATGCTGATTACCAAATACCGTCTTCCCTCAGCTGATGAACCAGTACTCCTCCATATTGACCATGAATTAGAAAAGCACGGAAGATGGCAAGAGCACAAAATGTACACTGGGTGGGGGATTTCAATGTCCACCTAGAGTGGATTAGCAGCAGTACCACAGATCCAGCTGGCCATAGGACATAGCTGCTAGACTAGGTCTGCAACAGGTGGTGGGGGAATCAAGGAGAGGGAGAAACATACTTGACCTCATCATTACCAATCTCTCAGCTGCAGATGCATCTGTCCATGACAGGAATTTAAGAGTGACCAACGCACAGTTCCTCGTGGAGATGCAGTCCCACCTTCACACTTCCATTGTGTTGTGTAGCACTATCACTGTGCTAAATAGGACAGCCTTCAAATAGATCAAGCAACTCAAGTCGGGGCATCATAGGCACTGTGGGCTATCTACAACAACAGAACACTCAACCATTACCATCAAGCCAGAGATTCAACCCTGGTTCAATGGAGTGCAGGAGGGTATGCCAGGAGCAGCATCAGGCATACCGAAAGATGAGGTGTCAACCTGGTGATGCCACCAAATAGCATAAGCAGCAAGTGATAGAACATAGAACAGCACAGCACAGTACAGGCCCTTCGGCCCACAATGACGTGCTGAACTTTTACCCTAATCCTAAATTCTATCTAACCTCCACCCCTACTTTATACTATCATCCGTATGCCAATGTAATAGCTGCTTAAATGCCCCTAATGAGGCCAACTCCATTACAGTCTCCGGCAATGCATTCCATGCCCCGACCACTGAGAAAATAACCTACCTCTGACATCTCCCCTATATCTACCTCCACTCACTTTAAAACTATGCCGCCTCATAATAGCTACCTCCACCTTAGGAAAAAGCCTCTGGCTGTCCACTCTGTCTAGGCTTTGGTATAGCTGGAGCATAACTTCACAGCTCTTGAACTCAATCCCTCTATTGATGAAAGCTAACACATCGTACGCTGCCTTAACAACTCTATCCACCAAGGTGGCAGTTTTCAGGGAACTGTGAACTTGAAGCCCGAGATCTCTCTGCTCCTCCACACTGCCAAGAATCTTTCCGTTAACCCTGCATTCTGCTTTCAAGTTTGTCCTTCCAAAATAAATCATCTCACACTTTTCAGGGTTAAACTCCATTTGCCCCTTCTCAGCCCAGCTCTGCATCCTATCAATGTCCCTTTGCAACCTAGAACAGCCCTCTGCCCTGTCCACAATGCGATCCACCTTTGTTTCGTCCACTAATGTAACCTTCCACTCCTTCATCCAAATCATTTACAACAATCACAAATAGGAGAGAACCCAGAACAGATCCTTGTGGCACACCACTCGTGATGAGCACCATGTTGAATATCTTCCATCCACTACCACCCTTTTTCTTCCGAGGGTCAACCAATTCTGAATCCAATCTGCCACATTTCCCCTTATCCCATTCTTCCTTACTTTCTGCATGACCCTACAATGGGGAACCTTATCAAACACCTTACTTAAATCCATGCTGACAATCACGAATCAAACTGTACCTAACCAAATGATCATAAATCCTGTCTCTCAAAGCCCTTTCCAATAACTTGCCGACCACTGCATAAGACTAATTGGCCTGTTATTTCCATGCTTATCCCTGTTCCTTTTTTTGAACAAGGGAATGGCGTTTGCCACTCTCGAATCTTCCAGCACTATACCCGTGGACAGTGAGGATGAAAAGATCATTGCCAAAGGCAATCTCTTCTCTTGCTTCCCATAGAATCCTTAGATAAATCCCATCAGGCACGGGGGACTTACCGAGCTTAAACTTCCTCAAAATTCCTAGCACATCTACCTTACTAACATCAACCTCATCTAGCCTACCAGCCTGTTCCACACTAGCGTCCTCTACAGTTAGGAACCTCTCAGTTGTGAATACCGAAGAAAAGTATTCATTAAGGACCTCTCCTTTATCTTTAGGTTCCATACACAAATTCCCTTTACAATCCTTGATCAGTCCTACCTTTCTCTTGGCATTCTCTTATTACTCATGTTCGTGTAAAAAGCCTTGGAATTTTCCTTGATCCTATCTGCCAAGGTTTTCTCATGCCCTCTTATAGCTCTCCTGAGCCCTTTCTCCAGCTCCTTCCTGGGCAACACGTATCCCTCTAGAGCCTTTACCGTTCCTTGTTTCCGAAACCTTACATAAGCATCTTTCTTCCTCTTAACCAGTCGTTCCACATCTCTTGAGATCGCCGCTTACAGTGCCATCTTAGGAACAAAGGTCCCAAAGTACAGCTGATAGACAGAGATAATCTATCCCAAAACCTACATATCAGACCTAAGCTCTGTAGTCCTGCCACATCCAGTCACAAATGATAATGGACAATTGGACAGTTGAACAGCTGACTGGAGGAGGAGGCTCCACAAATATCCCAAACCTGAATTATGGAAGTGCCCAGCACATCAGTGCAAAAGATAAGGCTGAAGCTTTTGGAGCAATCATCAGCCAGAAATCCTGACTGGATGGTCCATCTCAGCCTCCTCCAGTGAGCCCCAGCATTATATAGATGTCAGTCTTCAGCCAATTCAATTCACTCGATATGATATCAAGAAAACAGCTGGAGACACTGGAGACTACAAAGTCTACAAGCCCTGACAACATTCCACCAACAGTACTGAAGACTTGTGCTCCAGAATTCGTTGTTCCCCTACCCAAGCTGTTCCAGTACAGTTACAACATTGGCATCTAGCCAACAATGTGGAAAATTACTCAACTATGTCCTGTACATAAGAAGCAGGACAAATCCAACATGTCCAATTAATGCCCCATCAGTCTCCTCTCAATCATCAGTAAAGTGATGGAAGGTGTCATCAACAGTGCTATCAAGCAGCACCTGCTCAGAAATAGCCTACTCAGTGACGGCCAATTGGACTCACCACACAAACAGAGTGGCTGCAACACTGGGTCAGAAGCTAGGGTTACTGCAGCAAGTAACTCACCACCTGACTCCCCAGAACCTGTCCACCATCGACAAGGCACAAATCAGGAGTGTGATGGAACACTCTCCACTTGCCTGGATGAGTGCAGCTCCAACAACACTCAGGAAGCTTGACACCATCCAGGACAAAGCTGCCCACTTGATTGGTACGACATCCACACGCATTCACTCCCTCCAACGCTCAGTACTATCTAGACGATGCACTGCAGAAATTCAGCAACGATCCCCTGGCAGCAATTTCCAAACCCATGACCACCTCCATCAAGAAGGATAAGGGCAGCAGAAATATGGGAACACTACCTTCCAAAGCCACTCACCAGCCCTCCCTAAGGGCATTGTGGGTCAAACCACAGCAAGTGGACTAGAGTGGTTCAAGAAGGCAGCTCACCACCATCACCTCCTCACGGACAGCTAGGGACGGGCAATAAATGCTGGCCAGCCAGCAATGCCCACATCCCAAAAATGAATTTTTAAAAAATCATGAAACAGGAAAAGACATTATTCAAGCTGAGCAAATTCTTCAAATGATAACAAATACAATAAGTTGCTGGGGGAGGGGAGGTGAAGTGAAAAGAAAATTAGACTGGGAAGGAAAGAACAAAAACTGAGTGATGGTTACCAAGAAGGGGAACCCAAAAATGTTCTACTGGAATATAAATACAAAGCGGGTAGTGGGAGGTGAAGTGGGGCCTACTGGAACAAAGAAAGAATTATGTATTTAGGGCAAGGCTAGTATACTGAGCTAGTACTTTGTATCAATTAGGAAGAGGTTGGCAATTGCAGAAACATTGATAGAAACAAAGACTCCAGAGGTAATGGATGAGTTAAAAATTCACAGTTGGTCTTTCCATTACCAACTATCTATGTTAGAGTAGCTGACACCTGATCTGATGGCCTGCCAGGTAAAGGGCTTGCCACAACTTTCAAATACTAAATAGGGGATAGATCTCAGAGGATTAGAGAGTGGCAAATGTGACAGTTTTGTTCAAGGGAGAGTGAGCTCCTGAAAGTTCAGTAGTAGGAACACAGAGCATAAATGAATTAAAAGCACTGTTCTGTTTTGAAGATTCATATCAAACTCAAAACATAAGAAGCTGCCAGAGTCATAGAGGTCTACAGCATTGAAAAAAGCCCATCAGCCCATTGAGTTTGCAACAGTCAAACGCATGCACTTAATCATACTAATTAAATTTCCCTGCACTTGACTCATAGTCTCCTGCACTTTGGCATCGCAAGTGTACATCTAAATATTTCTGCGTCTGCTACCCTTTTGGGTACAGAGCTCCAGATTCCCAAAACCTACCCCTGGATGAAAAATTGTTTCCTCAGCTCCATCTAAACCACCTACTTCTCAACTTAAATCTATGCTACCTGGTTATTGATTTCTCCGCCAAAAGGAAAAGTTCCTTCTTATCTACGGCTCCTATGATTTTATACATCTTAATCTTAATTCCCTCACAGTCCCCTCCATTCCAAGGAAAACAACTCTAATCTCTCTTCATAACTAAAACTCTCCAGCCCTGGCAACTTCGTGGTAAATCTCTGCAATCTTAGTCATGAACATATACTGATGGAATTAGCTCAGTCCAGGACCTCCGAGCTTGTAACTTGTTCCGCCAGAGATGTTGAGGATACATCCAAGGCAGTGAAGATGGAAACTATTCAGTTGTTTCTCTTTCTGGCATACACTATCCAGGTGTCAGCACTACAAAAAAAATCAATACTGATACAAGCTTGATATTTACATTTTGATGTCCTCAGTCAGGTTGCTATATTTCTGCATTCTCTTCCTCAGCTTAGACAGCTGCAGCTTTGCAGTGTGGATTTTGATTTATTCATAATGATTGTGGAACAGACATGGGTGAAGCTGTCTACAACCTCCAGCACCACACTGTCAATGCTAGTAGATGGCGGTATGGAAAAATCTGTGCACCTCTGTCTCTTTCTCTCTCTGACACACACACACACACACACACACACACACACACACACACACTCTTTCCCTCTCTTCCAGACACAATCACTCTCTCCCCCTCTCACAAACACACACTCAATTTCTCTCGCCCTGCACCCCTCTCTCTCACACATTCTATGGGAAGCGAGGGAAGAGATCGCAGGGCATTTGGCGATGATCTTTTCATCCTCACACACAAAAATCCATGGGGTGAATTTGTATTTGCAGATACATTTGATTTTGTTCAAAAAGCACACAATTTATAGGCAATACAACGTGAGGCTGGATGAACACAGCAGGCCAAGCAGCATCTCAGGAGCACAAAAGCTGATGTTTCGGGCCTAGACCCTTCATCAGAGAGGGGGATGGGGAGAGGGAACTGGAATAAATAGGGAGAGAGGGGGAGGCGGACCGAAGATGGAGAGTAAAGAAGACAGGTGGAGAGAGTACAGGTGGGAAGGTAGGGAGGGGATAGGTCAGTCCAGGGAAGACAGACAGGTCAAGGAGGTGGGATGAGGTTAGTAGGTAGCTGGGGGTGCGGCTTGGGGTGGGAGGGAGGGATGGGTGAGAGGAAGAACCGGTTAGGGAGGCAGAGACAGGTTGGACTGGTTTTGGGATGCAGTGGGTGGGGGTGGGGGGGTAGAAGAGCTGGGCTGGTTGTGTGGTGCAGTGGGGGGGGGGGACGAACTGGGCTGGTTTAGGGATGCAGTTGGGGAAGGGGAGATTTTGAAACTGGTGAAGTCCACATTGATACCATTACGCTGCAGGGTTCCCAGGCGGAATATGAGTTGCTCTTCCTGCAACCTTCGGGTGGCATCATTGTGGCACTGCAGGAGGCCCATGATGGACATGTCATCTAAAGAATGGGAGGGGGAGTGGAAATGGTTTGCAACTGGGAGGTGCAGTTGTTTGTTGCGAACTGAGCGGAGGTGTTCTGCAAAGCGGTCTCCAAGCCTCCGCTTGGTTTCCCCAATGTAGAGGAAGCCACACCGGGTACAGTGGATGCAGTATACCTGCAAAGCGGTCTCCAAGCCTCCGCTTGGTTTCCCCAATGTAGAGGTAGCCACACCGGGTACAGTGGATGCAGTATACCACATTGGCAGATGTGCAGGTGAACCTCTGCTTAATGTGGAATGTCATCTTGGGGCCTGGGATAGGGGTGAGGGAGGAGGTGTGGGGGCAAGTGTAGCATTTCCTGCGGTTGCAGGGGAAGGTGCCGGGTGTGGTGGGGTTGGAGGGCAGTGTGGAGCGAACAAGGGAGTCACGGAGAGAGTGGTCTCTCCGGAAAGCAGACAGGGGAGGGGATGGAAAAATGTCTTGGGTGGTGGGTCGGATTGTAGATGGCGGAAGTGTCGGAGGATGATGCGTTGTATCCGGAGGTTGGTGGGGAGGTGTGTGAGAACGAGGGGGATCCTCTTGGGGCATCCACTGTACCCGGTGTGGCTTTCTCTACATTGGGGAAACCAAGCGGAGGCTTGGAGACCGCTTTGCAGAACACCTCCGCTCAGTTCGCAACAAACAACTGCACCTCCCAGTCGCAAACCATTTCCACTCCCCCTCCCATTCTTTAGATGACATGTCCATCATGGGCCTCCTGCAGTGCCACAATGATGCCACCCGAAGGTTGCAGGAACAGCAACTCATATTCCGCCTGGGAACCCTGCAGCGTAATGGTATCAATGTGGACTTCACCAGTTTCAAAATCTCCCCTTCCCCTACTGCATCCCTAAACCAGCCCAGTTCGTCCCCTCCCCCCACTGCACCACACAACCAGCCCAGCTCTTCCCCCCTACCCACTGCATCCCAAAACCAGTCCAACCTGTCTCTGCCTCCCTAACCGGTTCTTCCTCTCACCCATCCCTACCTCCCATCCCAAGCCGCACCCCCATCTACCTACTAACCTCATCCCACCTCCTTGACCTGTCCGTCTTCCCTGGACTGACCTATCCCCTCCCTACCTCCCCACCTATCTTCTTTACTCTCCATCTTCGGTCCACCTCCCCCTCTCTCCCTATTTATTCCAGTTCCCTCTCCCCATACCCCTCTCTGATGAAGGGTCTCGGCCCGAAACGTCAGCTTTTGTGCTCCTGAGATGCTGCTTGGCCTGCCGTGTTCATCCAGCCTCACATTTTATCATCTTGGAATTCTCCAGCATCTGCAGTTCCCATTATCTCTGATACAATTTATAGGCAGTCAGTCAAAGTGGTGTTTTATAAATTCCTACCTTAGAAATAAAACTAGTCTGACTCCAAACCAACACATAAACAGACACTAAACAAGACCTCACACCTAACATGCATTGTCTGACCTAAAATGTTACCTCTTTTTTACACTGATGAAATCTTTAGTTCTCTCGGGGCAATGACTTGAAAGAAATTTGGGGATTTACATTTCCAAATTAATGAATTTAAACCATCTAACTAATTAAAGACTTAAACAGCATCTTAGGCTTGTTTAATACATCCTCATCAGTGGTGTGAACCTAGTGTTGTGTGATTTCTGAACTTGGATCTCAGGTGGCAAAAGTTGAACAGCTTTCTGTCAGTTCCATTAAGCAAGTAGACATCCTCTATATGCTACATTCAGATGAGAAGAAATCACCTCCCTTCTTTTTAACAACCAACTTGTGTCAGTCGCAACAAATATTTTGATTTTGCTTTTAGCACGGATTCATCACATTTAAAATAAGATGCAGTTATACCATAACACCATAAGATGTGGGAGCAAAAGTAGAAAATTCAGGCAATCCAATTTCCTTGCTGCTCAATAATTCTAATAATTCTCAGCTTCACTTCCCTGCCTTTTCCCTGTAACCCTGAATTCTCTTACTGATTAAATATCTGTCTTGAAAATAATTGACTACCCAATCTCTCGAGACCACTGTAGTAAAGAATTACACTGATTTGCTAACCTCATCTGTCTTACATGAACTCTGTTCTCCACTAGTTGACTGTTTAGCACGATTTTCCATCTTCATTAAAACTAAGGATATAATGATCACTGTTTTCTCAATATTCCCCATTGACACCTGATTTATTTGGCCTATTTTATTTGCAAGAATTAGGCCCAGCAGTGCCTCCTCTCTGTTGGACCAAATATATTCTGCTGCAGGAAAGTCTCCTGAACACAACTGACAAACATTCATCTATCACTGACCCCACACTACCGCTGTCTTCGTCTATATTTGAGTAATTAAACATCCCCATTGCAACTACATTATATTGTTGGCAACCTTCTTTCAGATTTCTTCCTCTATATCCTTTCCACTAGTGGGCAGTCTATAGATGACATCAAGCAATGTAATTGCAACATTTTTGTTCCTTAGCTACAGCCAAATTGTTTGCATCCTTGAAACCACTAACACATCCTCTTTCTTTAGCACTGCAATACTCTCCTTAAAAAAAAAACACCATTCCTTTTCCTTTTTCCCTTTCTAACCTTTTTTGAGCACCTTGTAATTAATGAGGATCAATGGTCGGCACAACATTGTGGGCTGAAGGGCCTGTTCTGTGCTGTACTGTTCTATGTTCTATGTTCTATGTTCTAACACTTAGTCCCACCAGGTCCCCATTATCAACACATCATGGTTCACATGGTATTCTATGCCTGTCACTCTTCAGTCTTAATGACTGTATTCTGTACATTCACACACATACAACACAACTCTCATCTGGCTTCATGATTTTGTCTTTTATTCGGATGCTCCAGTAACTTACTATTCTGTGTTCTAGTGTTATCTGCCTCTCCCAGTATTTTGAACACCCCAATATTACTCTCTAACATTCTTTCCAATTCCCATACATCACTGGATGAAAAATTAATATCTTTAACCTCTAAAGATGTATGTAGATTGAATAGCTCTGTAAAACTGACAACTAGCAGATGAGCATGGAATATTAGGATACTGCAAAACAAAGGAAACATTTAAGTTTTGCTTTGTACAATCACCATGATCTTCCTCAGGGAGCAATAACAGAAAGCAACGTAATTTTCAGACTGACAATGTTTAGATGTCCATCATTACAGCAATCTCAAAGACAAAGTTCTCTTTTCAAAAAAAGTTAAAAAATAAAATTGCTTTAGAGGTAAATCACACAGACTGAAATGCATAAGATGTATCTGTTTTACCTTCAATTCCTTCAGATCATGTTCTGTTGGTGGTGAATGCACAGTCTTTACAGAATTCTGCACCTTATCCAACCACAAACTGAATTCTTCTAGCTGATTCTTTAAATCAGAGCATTGTTGGCTATCTCCATCCAACCTGAGAAACAGAAAATAATGCGATACTTAGCATCTGCAGAACCAAGGAGGTCTGCATTTAAAACAGTCCAGAAATTAAAGGATGTTAATTCTGATTACTCATTTGACTGAACTGCCTTTTCTTCCCATGAAAACAATGGTGTTCTTTGAATGTTAGTTCAACAGAATATATTTGATAAAAATCAGAAGAATGATGCTGTAAATCGGAAGTTGCTACAAAATCTCAGTAGGTCTGGCAGTATCTGTGAGGAGAAGTCAGAGTGAATATTTCAGGTCTGGTGATCCTTCCTCAGAACACAGGGCCACATACACAATGTATCTGATCGTCATTATCAAAATGAAAATTAAGCTTTACGCATGATTTTTCACAAATTAAATGCTCCAATTTGTGCTAAAGAATCCAAGAAATGCTCCAATCACATAGAGAGATGGTTAAATATAAAATGTTTTAGTAAAGATGTACACTGATAAACAACCATACAATTCTTTGTGAAGCAAAGGTTCCACCATGATTTCTCTCAGGTTGTAATGCGAGAATGTCTCATTTCTACTGCTCCAAATATTTGCCACATTAAAAAATAGTCATTTACCTTTGATGCCGATCTTTGACCTCTGTAGAAATAGCCGCCCAGCGTTTATTTAAACCATTGAGTTTCTCCTGCAGGAGACATCCATCTGCTGTTGAAAGATCCTGTATGATGTCTGTGCCAGAGGTATTTAAAGTAATATATACAGGCTGGTGACTGCTGAGACCTTCTTCCAGCTCCTGTCAGGGAAGTAACAGCATTACTGCAGAAGGGATTCAGATCATGGACAATCTCCCACTGTGTCCAACGGAATTAATCAACAAGTCATTCACTAACATAATTTCTAAGACCAAATTGAGGTGCCAACCCAAAGAAGCACAAACACAGGACTACATGCATAATATAAATATATGGAAACAGCATGTTACAGAGTTAGTTGCTCCCACATCAACAGACCAGATCAAAACTCTGTAATCCTGGCACAGGTAGTCATGAATAGTGGTGGAAAATGGAATAATTAACAAGGGGAGAAATTACCCCATACTCAGTAATGGAAACCCAGCATATTAGTGCAAAAGGCAAGTCAGAAGCATTTGTAGTCATCCAAGTAGATGATCCGTCTGATCCTCTTCCTGTGATGCCCAGCATCACAGGGGCCAATCTTCAGCCAATTTAGTTCACTCCACAAGACATCAAGAAATGACTGAGGGCACTGCTATAAGCCCCAACAACATTTCAGTAATATGATCAAAAATTAGTGCTCAGAACTTACCGAGTTGTTATAGGTCAGTACAACACTTCTACCTAGCCAGCAAAGTATAAAACGGTCCAGGAATGTCCTGTCGACAAAAAAGGGGTTGGGGAACAAGTTTTCTAATTCAGAGGATGAGGTATTCAGCCTTCCAACAGACACAATAGGGAGTGAGGTTGTTAACAAAGAAATGCGGTTGATGGAGCAAAATTGTGGACACACAGATGGTTTGAAGTGTGTATAGATCAATGCTATAAGTATCAGAAATAAGGCGGATGAACTTAGAGCATGAATCAGCACTTGGAACTATGATGTTGCGGCCATTACAGAAACTTGGGTAACTCAGGGACAGGAATGGTTGTTGGAACTTTGGGGATTTAGATGTTTTCAAAGAAATAGGGAGGGTGGTAAAAGAGACGGGGCAGTGGCACTGCCTGTCAGGGCTAGTACAGCAGGTTCTGAAAGGCAGCTCGTGAATGATATGTCTATAGGGTCAGTTTGAGTTGAGGTCAGGAACAAGAAAGTTGTCACTTTGTTGGTTTTTTTTTAAAAACAAACCCTCTAATAGATGCAGAGAAGTGGAGGGGTGGATCGGGAGGCAGATACTAGAAAGGTGCAGAAATCACAGGGTTGTAGTCATGGATGACTTCAACTTTCCAAATATTGATTGGAAACTTTTTAGTTGTAATAGTTTAGATGGAGTGGATTTTGTCCACTTGTTCAGGAAGGATTCCTGACGCAGTATGTAGATAGACCAACACAAGGAGAGGCTACTTTGGATTTGCCGCTTGTCAATGAACCAGGCCAAGTGTTAGACCTATTGGTAGGAGAGCATTTTGGCGGTAGTGATCATAATTCTGTTACTTTTACAACAGTCAAGGAAAAGGGATGGGTGCATACAGCAGGGTAATGTTAATAATCGGGGGAAGGGTAATTATAATTCTGTTAAGCAAGAACTAGGTAACATAAAATGGGAACAGATGCCGTCAGGGAAGAGTACTATTGAAATGTGGAGATTGTTTATGGAATACACACTGCATGTGATAGATATGTTTGTCCCTAGCAGGCAGGGAAGATTCGGTCGAGTGAGGGAGCCTTGGTTCTCAAGAGAGCTCGAATGACTGGTTAATTGGAAGAAGGATGCTTATACAAAGGTTGAGGAAACAAGGTTCAGAAAAGGCTCTAGTGAGATACAAGTTAGCCAAGAAGAAGCTAAAGTAAGGGCTTAGGAGAGTTATAAGGGGACATGAGAAAACCTTGGCAGATAGGATCAAGGAAACCTCCAAGGCTTTTTAAACGTACGTGAGGAATAAGAGAATGATCAGAAGAAGAGTAGGCCCGATCAAGGAATGTAAAGGGAATTGGTGCACGGTGCCTAAAGAGATAGGAGAGATCCTTAATGAATACTTTTCTTCAGCATTCACAACTGAGAGAAACCTAGTTGTAGGGGAGGACATGTGAAACAGGCTCGTAGGCTAGAGGAAGTGGATGTTAATACGGAAGATGTACTGGGAAGTTTGAGGAACCTGAAGGTAGATAAGTCGCCCGGGCCTGGTAGGATTTATCCAAGGATTCTATGGGAAGTGAGGGAAGAGATCACAGGGCCTTCGGCAATGATCATTTCATCCTCAATATCCACAGGCACAGTGCTGGAAGATTGGAGAGTGGCAAACATCATTCCCTTGTTCAAAGAAGGGAACAGGGATAAACTTTGGAAATTACAGGCCAGTTAGTCTCACTTCAGTGCTGGGCAAATTATTGGAAAGGGCTCTGAGAGGTAAGATTTATGATCACTTGCATAGGCACAGTTTGATTTGTGATAGTCAGCATGGATTTGGGAGGGATAGATATGTCTCACAAACCTTATTGAATTCTTTGAAGAGGTGACTAAACATGTGGATGAAGGTACAGCAGCGGATGTGGTATATACAGATTTAAGTAAGGCGTTTGATAAGGTTCCCCATGGTAGGCTCATGCAGAAAATAAGGAGGAATGGGATAGGGAGAAATGTGGCAGATTGGATCAGAATTGGCTGAACCTTAGAAAACAAAGGATGATAGTGGATGGAAAATATTGAACATGGTGCTCAGTTACGAGTGGTGTACCACAAGGATCTGTTCTGGGTTCTCTTCTATTTGTAATTGTTGTAAATGATTTAGATGTAGGAATGGAAGGATGGATTAGTAAGTTCGTGGACGATACAAAGGTAGGTCGTGTTGTGGATAGCGTGGAGGGCTGTTCTAGGTTGCAAAGGGACATTGACAGGATGCAGGGCTGGGCTGAGAAGGGGCAGATGGAGTTTAACCCTGAAAAGTGTGAGGCAATTCATTTTGGAAGGACAAACATGAAAGCAGAATACAGGGTTAATGGAAAGATTCTTGGCAGTGTGGAGCAGCAGAGGGATCTTGGGGTTCATGTCCAAAGTTCCCTGAAAGCTGCCACCCAGGTGGATAGAATTGTTAAGGCAGCGTACGGTGCGTTAGCTTTCATCAATACGGGGATTGAATTCAAGAGCTGTGTAGTTATGCTCCAGCTATACAGAAGCCTGTTTCAGCCATATCTGGAGTATTGTGTCCAGTTCTGGGCGCCTCATTACAGTAAAGATGTGGAAGCATTGGAAACGGTGCAGAGGAGATTTACCAGGATGTTGCCTGGAACGGAGGGAAGGTCTTACAAGGAAAGGCCGAGAGAGCTAGGGCTTTTCTCTTTAGAACGATGAAGGATGAAAGGTGACTTGATAGAGGTGTACAAAATGATCAGAGGCATAGATAGAGTGGACCGCCAGAGACTTTTTCCTAGGGCAGAGGCAGCTATTACAAGGGGGCATAGTTTTAAAGAGAGTGGAAGTTGATACAGGGGAGACGTCAGAGGTAGGTTCTTTATTCAGAGAGTGGTCAGAGTGTGGAGTTGGCCTCATTAGGGGCATTTAAGCGGCTATTAGACAGGTATATGAATGATAGTGTAAAGTAGGGGTGGCGGTTAGATAGACCTTAAGCTTAGGGTAAAAGTTTAGCACAACATCGTGGGCCAAAGAACTATACAGCATAGTTCAGGCTCCAAGTTCTATGTTCTAAGTAGAATAAATCCAAATTGGTCAGTTACTTTCCTATCATTCTACTCGCTATCATCAAAATAATGAAAAAGGTCATCAGCAATGGTATGGAGCTAGATGCTGCTCATAACAGTACATTCACAGACACTGAGAATGAGTGTTGCCAGGGTCATTCTGCTGTTGACCTCATGCCAGCCTTGATTCAAATGAACAAAAGAGGAGAATTACTGAAATTAAGAGTAACATCAGGGCAGCACTTGTTCAAGTGTAGCCTCACCACTCAATAAAAAATGACAAAAAGTTCTTCAGTGATTTGGGTCTTATTTTGCCTAAAAAAAAATTGCTGTGATTGCTGCAGGCCAGTCACCTGTGCCCCAGGACATTATCATTCTTCAACATCATGTCCTCATCTATTTTTGGCTTCACTAATAACCACCAATCCAATACAAGGGCAGAACTGGACAGGTTCACTGATCATTGCACAAAGATCATTATTCACAAATCCTCAGAACAGGAGTAAAAATAGGTAATTCAGCCCATTAAGTCTCCTCCACCATTCAATATGATTATCCACAACCCCACTTCTTTACTTTGTCCCCTTAACCCTTGATTCCTTCACTGATTAAAATTCTGTCTATCTCAGCCTCAAATGTACTGAATGACCCAGCTTGCACGCAAATTTGCAGTAAAAAATTCCACGGATTCACCACGGTCTAAGGGAGAAAATTTCTCACCTTCTCCTATTTTGTCAATCCATCACTCTGAAATTATGCTCTCTGGTCATAGCCTCTTACATAAAGGGAAACAACCTCTCAGTAACTACACTGTCAAGTCACCTGAGAATCTTCCATGCTTCAATAAGATAGGGTTACATTCTTCTACGGGTACAGGCCAACCTACTCAACCTCTTCTCATAAGAAAATCCCTCCATACCTTGGATCTACCCAGTGAACCTTCTCTGGACTGCCTCTAATGACAATATATCTTTCCTTACATATGGAGACCAATGCTCGTGTGGTCTAACTGGTGCTTTGTATAGTTTTAGCATGACTTTGTTATTTTTATACACCATTCTCTTTGAAATAAAGGCCAATCCTCCATTTGCCTCCCTTATTATCTATTGACTGGTGAATATCAGCCAAAGTTCTGCAGAAGTGTCACATCAAACTTGAAAAGTTAACTCAGTTTCTTTCCAAGTCATATTCTAGTTCTCCCCTAGTTATATCCTATGTTCTATATTTTCTGATCCAGGATAATTTTTTGCTATCGTATTTACTCCATCCCATACCAACAAAGTTATCCCAACACCTTTTTTTTCCCCTGCCGACCCCTTTGAAAAGTTACATATCCCTGAACATTTAATTCCACCTTTGAACTCCTTGTAACCCGGCCTCCAAAATGACAACAAAGAACTTACCCATTAACCGCCAGTTGTGCTGTCAATTCAATTATTTGGTTTCAAACACACACTTTTAAGTAAAGGGCCAATAAAGTTGCCTCAAATACTTAAGAAGTGCTTACCTCCATACAGCAATACTTGGGCAACATTCAGGCTTCAGCTGAGAAGTGGCAAGCATCATAATGACAGAACCAGGCATGGAGCATTTCCACCAATATAAACTTTAAAAATCTCCCATTGTCATTCATTACCATTGTTATCCTGAACATCAACACCTTACACTTACTATTAACCATAAACCAAACTGGAGGGGTCATACAAATATTCTGGCTACAAGAACAGGAATCTCAGAACTCATAGACAAGTAAATCACTTTCTGACTCCCAAAAGTGCATTCACCATCTAGAATACACAGGCTAGGAACATGATAAAATGAAATCCACTTGACTCGTCAACTCTCTTTAATAAGCCAGAATTGTTCTGGGAAGAGCAAAATTAACACAAGGTCAGGTTGGAGAAGTTCAGTTCATGCAATTTACATACTGTAGGAAATAGTAAGTTATTAAGTGGGGTCAGAAAAAGTTATGCTATATATTCGAAGTAGAGATACTGTGTATGTATGAAATGCATTGACTATTGTATATAAAACTGGTTAGATGCAAGTATACTAGGTGAGAATGAGGGGTTGTGGATAATAATGGAGATCTGGCTCAAAGCTGATCAAGTCTGGGTAGTAGTAAACATTCCCTTGTATAAACTGCTCAGGAAAGACAGAGAAGGAAAAAGAAGAATGGAGGAGGAAGAAAAGCAGTATAAAGAACAACATTTCAGTGTTGGAAAGGAAGCATGTCTCAGCAGGGTCAAAGTCAGAATCTAGCTGTTACAGCTAAGAATCTACAGAGCTATCAAGTAGGAAAAATAGAGGAACAAATTAGCAGGAGAGCTAAAGAGAAGTGCATGAATTATACTTAGGTTATAACGGGTACTTCACCCATGCAAATATAGACTGGGATAGAGTTTCTGGAACGCATGAAGAATTTTATACATCAGCATGTTTCCAATCCATCAAGAATGGGGAACTTACTGAATCTGAATCTTGGGAATGGGATGAATCAACTGGATCAAATGTCAAAGGGAAACTATTCAGCTGACAGTGAGTATTGTATTAGATAGTTCAGATTGGCTACAGATAGACAAGGGCCAATCTTGAAGCAGAAAACAATAACTGGGGGCAGAGCTAATTTCAGGGAGGTGAGAAAAACATAAACCAGATAAGATTTTAGAGTAGCTTTGTAGCTCGGGTTGTGGATGTTCTGATTGGTTGGCTCGCCAAGCTGGTTTGTTGTTCCGCTGGGTCAGAAGATGCCTATTACACAAATGACACCAGAAAGATACTCTGATGAAGGGTCTAGGCCCGAAACGTCAGTTTTTGTGCTCCTGAGATGCTGCTTGGCCTGCTGTGTTAATCCAGCTTCACACTTTGTTATCTTGGATTCTCCAGCATCTGCAGTTCCCATTACCCCAGGAAGATACTACATGCCCCGACACACTCATCACACTACCTTACATCAGGAACATGTCTGAGCTGACCGCAAGACTCCTACGACCACTGGGCATCAGAGTAGCACACAAACCCACATCAACCCTACAACAAACCAAACCAAAGACCCACTACCTACTGTGGACAGGACCAATATCATATACAAAAGATTCCCTTCAGAGACTATGATGAACACTACATCGGACAGACAGGATAAAAATTAATAACAAGGGTACACGAACATCAACTGGTTACCAAAAGACACGACTGATACTCCCTCATCTCTATCCACATGGATGAGGAGAACCACCATTTCGACTGGGACAACATCAAGATCCTGGGACAAGCAAAGCAGAGACAAGCATGGGAATTCCTCAAAACCTGGTACTCCATGAAGAAAGCCATCAACAAACACATAGAGCTCGAGCCCATATACAGTCCATTGCGAAGGAAAACCGGACATGAAGTAGTAAACAGCTCAATGGACATCAGAGGTTAAATAAAAGGTGGGAAAATACAACAGCGCTTCATCGGAGGCTGCACTGATGATGTTACCCAGCAGGGTGATGAAACATCTGCGGAACAACAAACCAACTCAGCGAGCCAACCGACCACAACAAACCAAATAAATTAAAAGAATGGCAAATAAAACTCAAATGAACAGTCACTCATTTTTGAAGGGATTCCCACAAGGGGCATGTGAAAGCAAACAAATCCAAGAGATCCCAGGATGAAGACTGTAATTAAGATGGAGTAGAAAAAAGGTGCACATAAGAGATATCAAATGGATAATATAATTGTGCATCCAGCTCAAAATAGAAGGTTCAATGGAGAACTGCAGAAACAATTAAAGAAAAGCAAAGAGAGAACATAGGAAGAAACTGACAACTGACATAAAAGGAAATCCAAAAGTCCTGCGTAAGTGTACACACAGCAAAAGGAACGGTGGAACCAATTTGGTGCCTAAGTGAGGCTTTCTGCATGATACATGGTTGAGATCTTAACTGAATACTTCACATCTGTCTTCACCAAGAAATAAAACGCTGTCAAAGTCATAGTTAAAGAGAAGAAAGCTGAGACACATGACAAGTTAAAAATTGATAAAGAGAAGTTATTAGGTTGGCTAAATGCAAAATTAATAAAGCACAAGGACAGGATGCGATACAACCAAAGCGGAAAATAAGCCGGGAAACTGCAGACACTGGACATAATTTTTTAATTTTCCATAGAATCAGAGGTGGTGCCAGGGTATGAGAGAATTTAAACTGTTACTTCCTTGTTTAAATCGGCAGATAAAGATAAACCCTTGCAATTACATGATAGTTATTTAACCTTAGGAAGCAATTTGGGACACAATCAACAGTCATTGACTGAATACAATTTCATCAATGAACATTAGCAAGGGATTGATAAGGTAACAAAGGAGGCAGATGGTGATAACTTATGTACAAGGACTTCTCCTAAAGATGTTTATAAGTGCTACCAACAGAATTTTGAAGCAAGTTAGACCTTAATGAAGAAAAAGGAAACATAGCAACCTGGAGACAATATCAGCTACATGACAGGAATGTGGTGAACAATTGTTTTTCAGACTCAAGGGCAGGGAAATAACTCCACAGAGGACGGTATCTCATCATCAAGTCATTCTTTAATGAGCCGTAGAAAGTCCTCAACACAGATCCAGCTTCGTCAGAGCCAGCTCTCAAAGTGAAAAGAACCTCTGACATTCTTCTTTCTGTCTGTCAGCCAGGACTCCCTTATTGGACCAGATTAATATCCCAATCAGGGGACTCTTATTCTATGAAGTCCACCTGGCTCTCCTCACTTCAATCACTACAGAAAGTTTCAAGCCTCAATGATCAGAATTAGGTCCCCTGTATTTCTTAATATTAATTACACAGATTTGGTACACAAGGCAAAACTTCAAAATTTATAGATGATACAAAATTTAGAAGTATTGTCAATGGTGAGGAAGACAGTGTTAAACTTCATACGAACACTGACAAGTTAATGGGATGGATGAATGACTGAGAAGAAATATAACACAAGCAATATATCTTGTGGGTGCAGAAGCCAAGGGACCTAGGTTTATATGCCTGCAAGTCATGGAGATGGTAGAATGGTTTCAGAGCATGGTTACTAAAGCAAATCAAATAGAATCCTAGGCTTCATAAATCGGGGCATAGAATACAAAAGGAAGGAAGTTGTCATTAAGAATGTTTCCAGGGCTAAAGAACTTCAATTAACTGGATAGTTTAGGAAGTTGGCACTGTCCTTCTTGGAAAGCGGAGATCTCAGTCTTCCAAATCATATATGGTCAGAACAGTTAGACAGATGAACCATTCCCCACTGGTGGGAACATCAAGGATATACTGTATTAGGGTGATGACCAAAAAGAAACAATATCAACATGGCGAAATATATTTTTATGCAGGAACTAATTAGAATACAGAATATAAAGCCTGACATTGTGAACTGGCTGGAGACAAGCATGAGAATTCCTGGAAGCATGGCACTCCACGAAGCAGGCTATTAATAAACACATTGAACTCGGCCCCATATATATTCCACCACGGAGGAAACCCGGAAGTGAGGCAATCCATCGCAACAGACCCCAGAGTTTAAAAGCCAGGTGGGGGTACACACCGACACTTCATCAGAGGCTGCACCAAGGATGTTACCAAGCACGGTAATGAAAAGTCTGCAAAACAACAAACCAGCTCGGCGAGCCAAACAACCTCAACACACACAACCCGAGCTACAAATCTACTCTAAAACATTAGATACAAACATAATTTTCAAAAAGAAATTGGACCTCAATATGAAGAGAAAAATTCTGTACATTATAGAGAAGAACGACAGAAATGTCACTAGGCAAAATGTTCCTCCAAAGAGGTGCACAGCCTCCTTCTGTCATATAACTGTTCTATGAAATAATGATGACAAAGGAAAGGTGTTCCTATGGTACAAGGAAGGGGAGAGGGATTCTGATGAAAACAAAGTTAATGGACACTTTCAAAGAGATTTAACTCAGCAGTTGAAAGGATGTTGAGAAGGGAGGGGTCTGATCAATGAGCTGTTTAAAATTGTTCGCACAGGCACATGGGTCAAGTCACCTACTGTGCTGTTTGGGTCTGCAAAGGTCACAGGCTTCAAATGTTAATTTTATTTCTCTCCACAAATGCTGACCTCCAGAGGTGTTGCTGGTGTCCAGTACCATGTTATAATTTTATATAAGAAAGAAATGAGACCCAGAGCGAGAGGGAGAGGGAGAGAGAAACATGCAGAAAGGGAAACTGACAAAAACATCCCCATGAAAGAGAGACAGGCAGAAAGACAACCTTCTCCCAAGGGAGGACCCTCCACAGAGAAAGTCAGAAACCCCCCTCACATACAGCAACAGAAAAAACTCTCCACCCGACAAGAGAGAGAATTCTCCACCAATTGAGGTCTTGTAACACCCCTCATCCTCCCCCCTCAGGTTGCTGCCAGAATGGAGGATTTGAGGTATAACAGGAGGCTGGCGCAGCTGGGACTTTTGTTCACTGGAGCGTAGGAGATTGATGGGTGACCTTATATAGGTTTATAAAATAATGAGGGGTATTAATAAGGTAAATGGCAGGTGTCTTTTTACCTAGGGTGGGGATTTCAAGACTGGGAGGCATTTTTTAAGGTGAGAAGAAAGATTTTAAAAAGACATAAGGGACAATTTTTTTGTTCACAGGGAGTAGTTCCAAAGGAAATGGTGGATGCGGGTGCAGTTACGACATGATGGTCGGCATGGACTGGTTAGCCTGAGAGTCTGTTTCCATGCTGTAATGACTCAATGGCTCTAGGTAAAATGGGAAAGGCAGTCACATGGTTTGCTGTGCTTTCTTAAATGCTCAACTCTGTAATTTCAAGGAGTGAAGTATCCAGATCCATGATGAAGGAAGCAGTTTCATACAAAATGACATCCAATAACAAGCTTGTGGGATGCAATCCCCACTTCAAACATAGCTATAGGAAGTCTGCAGGTTTGTTCATACTTTCCAATGTGTGAGGAGAATGAATGCCAAGAATCTCACCTGTTGGTGAATCCTGGCTTCCTCCAAATCCAGACTACCATTTCGGTCTAGGGCAACAGACAATAACTGCTCAGCTTCCATCACCCACTGATTCAGGTCATTTAAGTCACAGTGAAATTGTCGCCATTCTTCCACAGCCTTGTCAAAACAGCTGCAGAAAGACAGAAGTTTCATATCTCAGAGTTAGATTTTTTAACAGTCACATAAACCCCAGAGAGTCAAAAACCTTAAACAGATCAAGAGAAACAGTCCATTTTGAAGCTTGGTTTACTCACTAAACCAAATGCAGCAGGACTCCCTCAGAAATATCTCTCCTGCTGCTTTTGTTATTCGAGAGTATGTAGAGACTTGTTGGGTTAGAAGGCCTGTGCAGTTTATCATTCTAATATGTAACACATTTCTTGATAATACCTGTTCTACCTGTAGAAATTCTACATTCAGTGATCACTTACATTGTATTTATATAGTGTATTTGATCCAATAAATGGTCCAAGGCACGTGATTGGAGTGTCAGGAAGTAAAGTTTTACACCAGGTCACATAAAAATAACTATTAAGGTCAATGACCGAAACTTGTTCAAAAAGGTTAGGTTTTAACAAGTATCTTAAAAGGAAAGAATGGGACAGAGAGCAAACTGGGGAAGCAATAGTCGAGTGGAATTATTGCTTGACTGTTTTCCAGGGCCTCAGCTCAAGTTCTGAGGTCCCTTGTTCAAATCCTGCCACAGCAGATGGTGGAATTTGAATTCAATGAAGAATCTGGCACTAAGTGTCTTAAGCATAACCCTTGCATCATCATCATCTAATGTTGACCACAAAACTATTGCCAATTGTCAAAATAACCCACCTGGTTCACGAATGTCCTTAAGGGACAGAAAGCTGTCATCCTTATCTAACCAGCCCAGCAATGCGGTTGACTCTCAACTCCAATCTCAAATGAATTTAATGAGTCTTAATTAAGGATGGACAATAATGCTGGCCTAGCCAGAGATGCCAAAATCCTGTGAGCAAATAACAGGTAACCCAGAGCTAGGACCCCAAGCAGCTGAAGGCACCAGAAGATGAAGAACTCAAACAGGGGCTATTCAAAAATCCAGAGGTAGAGGAGTGCAGATAAAAGGTTGTAGAACTAGACGTGATTACAAAGATAAGAGGAGGAAATGAGGTGATTTTCCACCAAAGATAATAGCTTAATGTAGAAGAATTCCATCACTAGGAGCCAGAATAGATCAGATAGCCATGAAGAAGAATTCCAGTTTATGGAGGGTAGAATCTGAAATATCAGCCAAGAGATCACTGGAAAAATCAATCCTAGAGGGAACAAAGGCACGGATCAAAGTTTCAGCAGCAGAATATCTTAAGTAGGGGCAGAGCTACTTGATTATGAAGAGAGAAATAAAAAGTCATTCTGATGGAGACAAGATTGGAGACTTATCTCAAGGTTAAATAAGACCCCAAAGTCGTGAATGATGTGATTCAATCTCAGACAGTTGCCAGAGAACTAAGATACTGCAGGTGCTGAAGATAGTAAATAACAAAAACACAGAACTCCAGCAATATCTCTTTTTGTGGTTGAAGACAAATATTTAGTTTGATGAAATTCATACTTATTGAAAAAGCAGTCTAATTTGAAGACAGTGGATGAGTCCAGAGAATTAGTGGTAAGGATAAGGGCTATTTGTTTGTCTCTGTTGTAGTCACACAGGTTATCAATAAATATATGTTCCATTCAAACCTGCTTACTAATAAGGTCACAGGACAAAGGAATAGAAGTAGCAGATCAGATAACCCTCATTTTCACTTTCCTGTCTTTGCCTTATAACCCTGGATTCCCTTACTGACTAATAATCCATCTCGGCCTTGAATATTCTTAATGATCCAGCCTCAACAGCCCTACTTGGTAAAGAATTTCAGTTTCACTACTCTCAGAAGAAATTTCTCTTCATGTCTGATTTGCAGCCCCTTATTCTAAGATTATGTCCTGTCATCTCAGACTGTCCCCAAGAAGAAACAACCTCTCTGCATTGGCCCCAAGTCACCTAAGAGGTTTGTATGTTTCAATAAGGTCACCCTTCATTCTTTTATATTCCAACGAGTACAGGTCCAATTCAAACTCTCCATAAGACAAATTAGAAACAGGAACAGGAGGAGAACTTTCAGTCCCTCAAACCGGCTCTGCCGTTCAAGAAGATCATTGCTGATCCAATATTGCTCATGCCCATTTTCCTGCCATTTCTCTGTAATCTTCAATTCCCCTACTGATCAAGAATCTACCTATCTATAATGAAACAAAGAACTGTGGAGGCTGGAAATCTGAAACAATCTTCACATGATGTTCAAGGGTCACTGGACTGAAAACGTTAATTCTGGTTTCTTTCCACAAATGCTGCCAGGCCTGCTGCCTTTGTTTCAGAATCTATCTAGCTCAGTCTTAAATATACACAATGACTTTTTCCCCTCAGTTCTACGCAGCAAGACTTTCCAAAAACAGTCAACACTCTGAAAATAAATCCCTCCTCATTTCAGTCTTATAGATTGGTATCCTGTTTTTCTGAGACTATGCCCTCTGCTTTTAGATCTGCTAATGAGGGGAAACACCCTCTCAGTAAAAACAGAACTGCAACAATTTTAGTCTAAATTCACTGAGACGTTGCCAGAGGGTAAGTTCACCAAAGGCTCTCAGTGTGTTTCTACTTGATTCATATCTGGGATAAAACATTTATCTTATAAAGACTGAACATATATAAGTCCATACTTATTCGACTTTCCTTGAATAAAAGTTGAGTTTATTGAAATATAAAACATCTTGCAATGTCATCATTGTAACTGATTTACCTGGTCATGCCCCTTAAGAATCCTACATGCTTCAATTCCTCATAAGACGGTCCATCCATACTCCAGAGCTGGTACCAGCCGAGTAAACCTTCTCTAGACCGCCTACAATGCCATGATACCTTCCCTTAGATAAGGGACTCAAAACTGTTTCACTATATACCAGGTGTGGTCTGATCACTGCTTTGTATGTTTAAACACACCCTCCCTACTTTTACGTTCCATTTCATTTGAAATAAAGGCCAACATTCCATTTGCCTTCCCTACTAACCACTGAAACTGGATGTTAGCTTTTTGTGATTCATGCACGAGAACTCCCAAAATTCCTCTGATTTCCATAGCTTTCTGTAGTTTTGCTCCATTTAAATAATATTCAGCTCCTCTGTTTTTTCTGCCAAAGTGCATAACCTCACATTCCCCCAAGTTATATTTTATCTGCTAAGTTTTTGTCCAATCACAACTTATCTACATCCCTGTGCAGATTCTGCGTCATCCTCACCACGAGCCTTCCCATCTATTTTTGTGTCATCTGCAAACTTGACAACAGCACAATCAATTTCCTCATCCAAGTCATTAATATTTGTGGTTTAGTAACATTTAGTTTAAGGCCAGAGCTGGACATTTCTTTTAGCGCATAGGATATTGGATAGTTACTAAAAACAGAACTGCAACAATTTTAGTGTAAATTCACTGGGACGTTGCCAGAGGGTAAGTTCACCAAAGGCTCTCAGTGTGTCTCCACTTGATTCATACCTGGGATAAAACATTTATCTTATGAAGACTGAACATATATAAGTCTATACTTATTAGACTTTCCTTGAATAAAAGTTGAGTTTATTGAAATATAAAACATCTTGCAATGTCATCACCGTAACTGATTTCAATGCTGGAGAGGTCAGATCTCAGGGAAAAATCTGACTTGTTAGATCCTAACTTCTTTTGTAAACTAGGGAGATATGTTACTGAATACATTCTGAAGAGTCTGTCAGTTTACTTTTAACACAAGGAATAAAACAATTATTAGATATTACATGGACGATATATATGAGCTATATTACATTGGCCAAAAAGTTGGAAAGACTTCATTACAAACATTCAGAAAAGAACTTAAGCTCACACTACCCTGTTTTCCACAATAAAATTCTTACAAATTCCCAAACCTCAATGAAAAGTTCCATTAACTCCACTCTAACAGTTCTTGCTCAACCATTTCCTTTCTGTGAATTTCTATACATTCACTAGATGCTATTTTCTTCAACTAGCTTCTTTTCCTGAGACACTTAAACAAATTTCTAACATAAACTATTATCTTAACTTGGATGATGATGAGCTTCTCAAATGCTGCTGCAGTTGCACCCCACCAGACAAATGCTCGTGGCCTTGTAAATGATGAACAGGTACTGTGCAGACAGGTGGTGAGTTACATTCTGCAGAACACCTAACCTCTGATCTGCTCTTGTAATGACAGCATACTATATCTGATCCAGTTCAGTTTCTGCTCAATCATAACTTTCAGGATGCTGACTGTCAAGGTTTCAGCAAAGGTAATGCTATTGAACACTATGGGCGGGGGGACGAACAGATTCATGCTCGTTGGAGATCGTCATTGCCTGACAGTTATGTGATGCTATCGTTACTAGTCACTTATCATCATTCCTTTCATAATCTTAAAAGAATGCAATATTATCATTTCCAAGTCCCTTCTTCTTCAAAAGTAACAAATTTCTTGAATATTTCCTTACAGTTAAGATCTCGAATCCCAGAATGACCTTTCTTACCATACATTACCTATAAAAGCAAAGCACATGTTCTGCAATTAGGTTATCTTAAATACCAACAGTGCTCCAGAGGAATTAGGTTAATACCTGAAATAATCTGTTAGATTTGGATTGGAATCCAATGATAAAATTTCCTAGTTTTTAAATTTGTCAATCTTCTTCTTAGTACAACATAATAATGATGTGCTGCCAGTTTTGTTAATTAATCCACTAGGACCTCTGGATCATTCCTCTGATCCATACATTTAATACAACTCTAAATCACCGTGTATTCCAAAAATTTTAGTTAATTCTCATTCCTGTTTTGTTTCCTTACTCCCAAACTCATTATTTCAGTTATCAACATCCAATAAGATTTAAACTTATTCACCTTCACCCTCTGAATGTGGCTGCACTGCTCTCACTGGTTTGTTCTACCTTCTTTGGCACTCCCTCTTCCTGTCATTCAGCGTATTTTATTGAAGTCCATATTTTGTAGAACTGTTTAATTCAACAAAAGAATCTCATTTTCATTCTCTGAGCTTTGAGGTGATCTTCCCAGTAGGTTATATGGGATCTCAAAAATTTCAATTGCTCTCTCAGCTTTCTGCTAGAAATATTTATCAGTATAATCTAAATTGATTAGGATTCATCAAGAGAATTCTTAGAGCGCAAAGTCTCCTCATCAGTTAGTTATAAAATTCTCTCAGCTTTATTTGAAATGTCCACCAGCAATTTGCTGCTCATCGGAACAAAATTAAAGTTCACATTCAGAAGTTGAATCTTTTCATTTCTCCAGACTAAGAACAGTGACACCAACTGAACATCCCTAACATCTCTCTAACTGGTGTCAACCACGTCAGCCTGCACTAGACCATTTTCTCTCCATATGACTCAGCAGCAAAACTAATTGAACCATTATCAAAATTTCCATGCTTTTTCAACAAATTAAAGTTCACAAGAGAACTAAGGTTCACTGTTAAAATTTTTCATTACATTATCTATACAGCACCCAAGTACTGCAACAGTATAAAATTAAACTTGCTGACCCCCTACCAACACATGGTATTGTTCCCTTACCTTTTGCGGTCATTATACATTCTGTTCACTCGATCCCATTCTGCATGAAGTTGTGTCAATGCGTCGCCTATTTGGACAACCTCAGTTGCAGAAGCTTCAAGAAGGGCATCAGGCTGATTCTCATGAATATCCTCAATTTGGTCACCAAGTTTCTCCAGCATGTCCTTTATATTCTACAAGTTGACGCAAATGTTCAATTAATTTAGAAGCCACTGTACGCTGCTACCAATGAAGGAGTGACATTCAGAAAACCAAAAACATACTGGTCAACACAAATATTGCCATCTTATCCACCAACTACTGCAATAAAAGCTGGAGGACCTCTGATGCTGACAGCGCAACACCATCTGTACATAACATACTGTTCATTAGCAGATCTAGACAACCTCAAAACAAGTGAGAGGCAAATTTTTATGTACATTATTCTGATCATTTATCTTTGATTTAGTATTTTGCCTGATAGCCAACAAAATTGAAACCTATGAAGTTAATCACTTTACTGAATGAACTAACAAGATCAATGGTGGTACACCAACAGAACCTTCTTAGGAGAAAAGAGATCTGATTTTACACCAAAAATAGAATATTAAATGTGGAGCTGGAATCAAGCGAACATAACTCCAGCACAGGGTTTGAATGAAGAAAGTTCAGCGATTTGCTGCTCAATCGTTTGCATTGAATGAGGTACTAAAAAGTAAATATCAGAAGCTCAAGTAAATTCAACCTCATACCATCTTTCATACCATTCCAAACCCAATACAGTCCCAATTCCTTGGTTCATTTAGTGGTCAACACCCCTCTGATAACTAAAACTGAAACACCCAGAGAAGCTCACCTTGCCTCGTAATCTGTGAAAGGAAGCGTAAAAAATGGTATAAATCTGCCTCTCATCCCCAGTGTGGTATAAAGCAGTGGTTAAATGAAAGAAATCCATGATACTCACTTTAAGTAACAAATAACAATTTATTTACCTAACTCTAACAGTTGACAAATTACCAGAACAACTAACAAACTGAACAATTCTGCCCTTAACTACTATTCCTAAATTAAACAAAATTCTAATGGTATGCTGTTCCAATAAATATAGGTCCCATTCATATAAGCCAAAATAATAAGAAAAATAAATTAAAACTTAGTGTCTCAAAAATTACAGCCAGGATAAGGCTTCCAGATTGTTATTTCCCTTTTCCACTGTTCTCCAGTCAGGAACACCTTCCCCCATCAAATTTGTGTGTCAGGATTATTAAATAAGAGTGCTATAGTGCCTTTATTGAGACTTCTGAGTGAGTCAGTGACATTTCTTTCTTTACAGTTGATGGCTGTTGACAGCTGCTCTCTCTCACACCAAATTTCAAACACCCTCTATTTTAATATCCTTGATGACCTATTAATTTTTTACAACAGGATTAGTTTTAGGTTGTCAAAACCATCAGATTTACATTTAATGGAGTTTTGGTATCTAGAGCCTGGTTTAAACTTAAATGGCTAAATTCAAAACCTTGTTGTTTAGCTAAAAATGTTGCTTTGCCTGCTAACAGTATAGCCTTTGATACAATGTTTCAATTTCAAGAATTCTGTGCATCTGCTACTGTCTATACACATTCTTTTAAAATCTCCCAACCTAAAAGAATACATCATCTTTTAAAGGGACCACATAGTGTCCACTACCATTTTACAAACTAATTCTAACTTCCTGCCTTTCAAACCACAAATACAATATCCAACACTGTAACACTTAGAGATAATGGGAACTGCAGATGCTGGAGATTCCAAGACAATAAAATGTGAGGCTGGATGAACACAGCAGGCCAAGCAGCATCTCAGGAGCACAAAAGCTGACGTTTCGGGCCTAGACCCTTCATCAGAGCCACAAAAGCTGACGTTTCGGGCCTCGACCCTTCATCAGAGCTGTAACACTTAGACAGCTTTACCATTGAATTGGGTATTAAGAGTTAGACACCATTAGCTCCAGTCAACTCAGCCTCATGACTATCTTTGCCTCTCTTTGTGAAATGTCTTCTCCAACAAGACCTAACCATTTCTGTTCAAAGCACAGTGTAACCATTATGCCCACATCACGCAAAAGGAGAAACTTGCTTGGATCCTGTAAACCACTGTTTGATCGCTGGCATCTTTAAAACTACTGGTATTTTCAATCTTTTTAAAGGCAATTTGAAAATCAATAACAAAAACAGAAATTGAACTGAAAAGGGATAAACAGCCATTAATCAGAACTGAAGATGGGTTAGACCAAAACTCTGGAACCCAATTAACTCTGCTTTCTCTCCAAAGATGTTACCAGAGCTGTTGAGTTTCTCCAGCAATTGTATGTGTTTCATGTTTCCAGCATCTGCAGTTTTTCCTTTTTTCCCCTCCAAAATCAGTGCCTGCATTTATGTCCCAGTCACACTGCATACATGTCCCAACTGTATAATGATCTTTGAGCGTCATTAGTTACACAACTAAGTGGTGTCTCTGAAAAAGAATTATTCTACACTATCCATAGCAACTCAAGCCTAGGAAAATTTGTAGAATGTATTTCTGTGGCAACTTTGGACCAATCTAAATGTATTCACAACAAAAGTGCAACTACAGTAATTTTTCAGTTTTACAAATGTATTTGAATATAAACAAACACACAAGGTTTCAACTAAATTCATTACTGAAAAACTGACATCATCTATATCTCTCCTAACCCACACTGGTCATGTCCACAGTAAGGAACAAATTCCAAGGAAATATTAATAGACAGGAAATTGCTGATTCAGAGAAACTTAACTCTAGATATTTCTTCTTCCCACATGGAAATTTAACTATTACACTGCAGCATCCTTCAAAATATGTTCGGACTACAATGCTAATCTATTTTTCTAATCAACCTGTTCAGAGATGTTATCACATACATCTGGAGCAGGTGGGATTAGAATCCAGGGTCTCTTGGTCCACGACCATTGCGCCACAAGACTGCAACACTAAAACCCATTAAGTCTCTCTGTGGGCTACAAAACATACTCCTCATTGCAGTTTAAAGCCATACAGACCAGAATTCCCTCATCTGTTCTAAATTAGCTGATAGAACGTAGTAAAGTCCAGGAATCTCAAATCAGCATTTGGGACAGAATTAGATCAGATTAGAAAAGAAGAAAAATCATCCACATGCAAGTTTAGGGGAAACATTTCAAAGCTACAGTGAACTCAGGCTGCTTTATTCATATCAAACCACCAATTGCAAGTTACTACCTGCTATTCATCAGATTTCATTTTGAATCCTCCAATACCAGAGCGCCTAAGTGGATAATTTCTCCAAGCCAGCACACTAGCTCAGTAGTTAGCACCGCTGCCTTATAGCACCAGGGACCTGGTTCAATTCCAGCACTGGGCAACTGTATGTGTGGAGTTTGACATGAAGAAGGGGTCACTAGACCCAAAACTCTGGAACACAACTAACTCTGCTTTCTCTCCAAAAACGCCTCCTCATTCTCCTTGTGTCTGCATGAATTTCCTCTAAGTACTCCAGTTTTCTCCCACAGCACTTGGAATACTGCGTCCAGTTCTGGGCGCCCTATTATAGGAAAGATGTGGATGCTTTGGAGAGGGTTCAGAGGAGGTTTACCAGGATGCTGCCTGGACTGGAGGGCTTATCTTATGAAGAGAGGTTGACTGAGCTCGGTCTCTTTTCATTGGAGAAAAGGAGGAGGAGAGGGGACCTAATTGAGGTATACAAGATAATGAGAGGCATAGATAGAGTTGATAGCCAGAGACTATTTCCCAGGGCAGAAATGGCCAGCACGAGGGGTCATAGTTTTAAGCTGGTTGGTGGAAAGTATAGAGGGGATGTCAGAGGCAGGTTCTTTACGCAGAGAGTTGTGAGAGCATGGAATGCGTTGCCAGCAGCAGTTGTGGAAGCAAGGTCATTGGGGTCATTTAAGAGACTGCTGGACATGCATATGGTCACAGAAATTTGAGGGTGCATACATGAGGATCAATGGTCGGCACAACATTGTGGGCTGAAGGGCCTGTTCTGTGCTGTACTGTTCTATGTTCTATGTTCTATTCCAAAAATGTGTAGGTTAGGAGGATTGGCCATGCTAAATTACCTTGTAGTGTCCAGGGTGTGCAGGCTAGGTGAATTAGCCATAGAAGTGTGGGGTTACGGACTAGGGTTAGGATAATCTTTGGAGGGTCGGTGCTGACATGATGTGCAGAATGGCTTCTTTCTGCACTGCACTGATTCTGCTCTATGAACATTTTACAACTGAACTAAACAGGTGTTATTTGTTTCAAAAGGCTTGGACTCTCAGTTTCCAATCTGAGCCAGTAAACTTGCTGTTTATTGTGAGGGAAAGCATCTATAAGCTTTCTAAAAAGATGGACATGTGATAGAGAATTTAAAAATATTACAGGAAGTTGAGGAAGGCTCACTCGGCATCAACTCCGATTTCTCTCCACAGTGCTGCCAGACCTGCTGAGCTTATCCAGCTATTTCTGTTTTAATTTAAAAATATTAAACTTGATTTACGTTCAAATCTGGGTTATGAAATAGGTTACCAGCACTCAGAAGTTTCAATCCATGCTGATGAAGAGAATTTCTTAATATTTCATGACAATTTGAACAAAATAGTTTAAAGCCAATCATCAGTGACCATCTGGCCCCTATCCTCAGCCAGAGAATCATACTTTCAATATACAAGTGAATACAATGACACTTCAGGGGCCACACACAACATTTAAACCTACATTCCCATTAGAGTTTTGACATTTCAAGTTGCTGATATCAATGGGCCTCAATGTTCTGACTTAGTCATGAATGAGGCACCAATACACGGAAAAATCCTTTGCAAGCTTTCGGGAGCCCAAAATTGAAATCAGACATACCTAGTCCTAAGAAACCCAAGGCTTAATCAGATTAAAGTATCTTGGTCTGTAGGACAATCCTTTCCGTAAGAACTCTCTGGCCATGTTTAATTTTAATCAGCCTCCTCTTCTGTCAGTTATGAAACACAGTTGAAATTTCCTCAAGTTATGGCTTCACAACTATGTCATTCAATCATGCAATCATGCAATCTGTGATCCCTCTTGGGGAATTTTCAAAAGGGTATTTTCTACCAGAACAGACTGAACAGCATAACGAATGGTTGGGCTTATTCCCATAGAACATAGAACAGTACAGGCCCTTCAACCCACATGTTGCACCAACGTAATATCCTACTAAGGTCAATCTAACCTGCATACCCTACATTATACTACCCTCTATTTGCCGACCCAAGAGTCGCTTACAAGTCTCTAAAGTATCTGACTCCACTATCACTGCCAGCAGCACATTCCAAACACCCACCACTCTCTTTGTAAAGAACCTACTTCTGTCATCTCCCCTATACCTTCCTCCAATCACCTTAAAATTTTGGCCCCTCGTAACAGTCATTCCGCCCTGGGAAAAAGTCTCTGACAAACCACTCTGTGTATGCCTCTCATCTCTGCACTCACCATTTGCAAGAATCATTAAACATGTTTTACTGATTGAACTTTGGAGCTTTCCATCAGCCACAGTAGCAACCCCTTCTTTTCAAACCAAATCAGAATAAGAGGTGCTGTGTCATTTATTCCACATTCTATTCTGAGCCCAATAGACTAAAGATGTAAAAGTGGCTGTAACCATACTTCCACTGGACCAGAGGTTACTCTCAAATTAGAGAGATAAGAACATAAGAACTAGGAGCAGGAGTAGGCTGTTTGGCCCTTCGAGCCCGCTCTGCCATTCAATAAGATCATGGCTGATCTTTTCATGGGCTCAGATCCATTCACCGTGTTCTCACCATCTCCCTTAATTCCTTTATTGTTCAAAAAAACTCTACCTTAGCTTTAAAAATGTTTACTGAAGTAGCGTCAATTACTTCACCGGGCAAGGAATTCCATAGATTAATAACCTTCTGAGTGAAGATGTTCCTTCTCAATTCAGTCCTAATTTTGCTCCCTCTACTCTTGAGGATATGCCTTCTATTCCTAGCTTCACCTGCCAGTGGGAACATGCTCTCTACTTCTATCTTATCTACTCCCTTCATAATTTTACACATTTCTATAAGATCCCCCCCTCAATCTTCTGAATTCCAATGAATATAGTCCCAATCTACACAATCTCTCCTCATTAACCAACTCCCTCAACTCTGGAATCAACCTAGTGAACCTCCTCTGCACCCCCTCCAGTGCCAGTGCATCCTTTCTCAAGTAAGGAGACCAAAACTGCACACAGCACTCCAGGTGTGGCCTCACCAGCACCTTGTACAGCTGCAACATAACCTTTCTGCTTTTAAACTCAATCCCTTTAGCAATGAAGGACAAAATTCCATTTGCCTTCCTAATTACTTGTTGTACCTGCAGACCAACTTTCTGTGATTCCTGCACAAGGACACCCAGGTCCCTCTGCATTGCAGCATGCTGCAACTTTTTACCATTCAAGAAATAATCATTTTTACTATTACGCCTACCAAAATGTGTGACTTTACATTTATTTACATTGTATTCCACCAGCCAGACCTTTGCCCACCCACTCAATGTATCCAAGTTCCTCTGCAAAGTTTCACAGTCCTCTGCACACTTTGCTCTGCCACTCATCCTAGCGTCATCTGCAAACATTGACACCCTACATGTGGTCCCCCATTCCAAATCATCTATACAAACTGTAAATAATTGCGGTCCCAACACCAATCCCTGAGGCACACCACTAGTCACTGATTGACAGCCAGAATAGGACTCATTTATCCCCACTCTTTGCTTCCGATTAGTCAACCAATCCTCTATCCATGCTAATACTTTACCCCTAACACCGCGCATCCTTATCCTATGCAGCAGCTGCTTGTGTGGCACCTTGTTGAAGGCCTTTTGGAAATCTAGGTACACCACATCACATAACTGGTAGTGTTTTAATCTGAGGATCACTATGCCTCAAGCGAGGGGAAAATTGACAAGGTAGAGTCTTCAAGGTGGTGATCCTCAGACAGTGCAGGAACTGAACCCACACTACTGGCATTATTCTGCATCAACAACCGATCATTGAGCCAACGGAGCTAACTGACCCCAATAAAGATGTAATGTTTATGATCAGAATGTCAAACCAAACTAACCAGTGTTTCTACTAAATAAGTTCCCATTTCTGACTCGGCGTCTATGAAACATTTACCCTCAATATTGCATGAAAATCTTCATGGAAATGAAAGATATTTAGAACAATTGTCGTAGAGATAGTAGGAACTGCCAATGCTGGAGAATCTGAGATAACGAAGTGTAGAGCTGGATGAACACAGCAGACCAAGCAGCATCAAAGGAGCAGGAAGGCTGACGTTTCGGGTTTACACCCTTCTTCAGAAATGGAGGAGGGGAAGGGGATTCTGAAAAAAACAGGAAGAAAGGAGGAGGCGGACAGAAGATGGATAAAGGAGAAGATGAGTGGAGGGGAGTCAGACAGGTCAAGGAGGCGGGTTTGGAGCCAGTAAAGGTGAGTGTCAGTGGGGAGTTATGGAGGGCATAGGTCAGTCCAGGGAGGACGGACAGGTCAAGGAGGCACAATGAGTCTAATAGGTGGGAGATGGGGCTGGGGCTTCAGGTGGGAGGAGTGGATAGGTGGGAGGACAGGTCAGAGAGGCGGGTACAAACTGGGCTGGTTTTGGGATGTGGTTGGGGGAGGGGAGATTTTGAAGCTTGTGAAATCCTCATCGATACCATTGGGCTGCAGGATTCCCAAGCGAAATATGAGATGCTGTTTCCTGCAACCTTTGGGTGGCATCGTTGTGGCAATGCAGGAGGCCCAGGATGGGCATGTTGTCTGAAGAATAGGAGGGTGAGGGTGAAATGGTTCGCAACTAGGAGGTGCACTTGTTTGGTCATCCAGCTCTACACCCTGTTGTCTCAGCTACTTAGAACAAAGTATCTTTCAGCTGTCATTGCATTACGATTATCCAGTGTAAAACATACTGAATTTTCTGAAAGACATTAACCCTGAATGTACCCTGAGGGTCTTATGATCTTAGGATAAATGTTTTCACTCAAGGTTACTTCTATTCTGATATCAATTAACAGCCAATCACCCACCCCAAACGGAATCTTACTGCATTCACCATTCTAATGAGCTAAATTGATTAAATTAGATTAGATTAGATTACCTACTGTGTGGAAACAGGTCCTTCAGCCCAACAAGTCCACACCACCCCTTGAAGCATCCCACCCAGACCCATCCCCCTATAACCCACACACCCCTGAACACTACGGGCAATTTAGCATAGCCGATTCACCTAGCCTGCATATCTTTGGACTGTGGGAGGAAACCAGAGCACCCGGAGGAAACCCACGCAGTTACCTGAGGCTGGAATCGACCCAGGTCCCTGGTGCTGTGAGGCTGCAGTGCTAACCACTGAGCCACTGTGCCGCCCAAAATAAATAATTGCAAATAACAGTGCATAGCTTCATTAAAACACAATCCATCATCACACTGCAATTACCCATTCCAAGACTGTCTTCAAAATTAGAACAAAAACAGAAGTAGCTGGAGAGGCTGTTCTGAGGAAGGGTCACCAGATCCAAAATGTTAACTGATTTTTCTTCACCAATGCTGCCAGACCTGCTGAGTTTTTCCAACTTCTGTTTTTGTTCCTGATCTACAGTTCTTTCAGTTTTTATTCGTTCTTAAAAACTGATTGTGCAATTAATCACCACAGTATACACATTACAGGTTCAATAAAAATAACCCAAAGTCGAAGTAAGTGAGGTAAAAATCACTCTTTTAACTTTTGACTAGGAGCTTCAGCTTAAAAATTGTGTTTTTTGGCTGCTTTCAAGAGCACTGGAGTTGAGAATCAGTCACAGTAAAAGTCAGCTCATCTGAAAAAGGTTGATCGTATCAATGAGAAACAATCCAGCTGTTTGAAAATTGAGAATGCAAATCAAGGTGCTTCAAATTAAAACACCTTCTTTTGAATGTAGCTCAGTCCTTCAACTTTCATCAATTCCATTTATCCTTACTTTCATCTGTGTGTAGGTATTATCTTCTCCCCTCTCCAACATGTTTCTTCAGATATAGTCTCTGAATGTTTATTTTCCCCATTGCTGTTTTTCTGGGTCAGATTTGAGAGGGGGAAGGCAGAGTTCTCAATTCACCCAAGCTTTATCCAGGAAACTTTACTTTGCACATCATGTAGCTCAGGTTGCCAGTTATCAAATCTGATTTGGTGCAATTTTAACTTCCAGGGTATTTAAAAAAACCCAGAAACAGAGGAGCAGGAAAGCTGACATTTCAGGCCTAGATCCTTTTTCTGAAGAAGGGTCTAGGCCGAAACGTCAGCCTTCCTGCTGCTTGGCCTGCTGTGTTCATCCAGCTCTACACTTGTTATCTCAGCTATTCATTCTCTAGGCTGATCTTTAGCCATTCCTTTGTCTGTCCAATTCTTCCTCTCTCTCTTTAAGCTCTACCTACACCTATTGCTTACTCTTCTCCTCCATTCTAACTTCCACGTAACAATCAAGTTTTTCCAAGCCACCATAAGTTCTGAGAGCCACTGGACCCGAGACATTAAGTCTGATTTCTCTCCACAGATTCTGCCAAATCTGGAGAAATTTGCTGGCACAATTTCAGTTTCTATTTGCAGTGGTACTGGTTTGAGTGTGTAGCAATTTGGCTGCTTCAGTCTTATGGAACACCTGGGCAATTCCATTCATAACATTCATGCTGGAGTTGTCTAACTTGTTTCAAGGGCAGACTAGACATCAACAGTCTTCTATCCCTTTCCTTAAATCTAACAGAAAATTTGAGGAGAATATTTTCTTATCCAGAGGCAGGAATCTAAAACACTGCCTGAAAGGGTAGTTGAGTCAGAAGCACTTGTAAAACTTGAGCAGTAATTAGGTATTCACTTGTGTCACTATGGCCTCCAGAACCACGGGCTGGAAAAATGGGATTACTGCAGTCAATAATGGGCTGAATGGCTGTAACTTTATAACTTTTCCAAGGATACAAAACTTGTTAATCCACCAGAAAAATATTTAGAAAATGAATTGCAGTAATCCAGTGAATAACCTTATAGCACTGGTGATAATGGGGACTGCAGATGCTGGAGAATCCAAGATAACAAAGTGTGAAGCTGGATGAACACAGCAGGCCAAGCAGCATCTCAGGAGCACAAAAGCTGACGTTTCGGGCTGAGACCCTTCATCAGAGAGGGTCTCGGGTCATCTCTGATGAAGGGTCTAGGCACGAAACGTCAGCTTTTGTGCTCCTGAGATGCTGCTTGGCCTACTGTGTTCATCCAGCTTCACACTTGGTTAACCTTATAGCACTGCTCAGTTGTCTGCATAATGCAGTTTTACACCAGAGCTATTATAGCATGTGTGTCACAATATATTTTATAATTCAGGGCAGTATTAGCCTGCTAAAAATATGTTATTTAACAGATATCTGTCTCAATGTGCTAGTTCATTACTTCGTAGTGTTAACTTCATCATGTTACTTATTCACAAATCAAATATCAATACTTTTCCAGTACATCCAGCGCACCTTTAAGGAATCTTCCTGGCTTGAGAAATCCTCATATTTTCCATTGTTCAATTCTGGTGCATTCAATACTAGTTCAACATCAGCTAGAGCAAGCAATGCCTTGTTTACATCCAGAAGATAATCCGATGGGAAATACTGGGATGCCATCCCTGCACTGGTGGTATAATGAGCAGTGATAACTTGCACTTCCTAAAGACAGAGAGAGCAGAATGAAGTTGACTTCAAAGTAATAATCAGAAATGGCTAAATTTTGGATATCTCAGACAGTGATGCTACCTGTTTTGCAACTGATAGTTACCTCAGGAAAGCAGTCAAATACATCTAAAAGTTTCAGTGCAAATGATGACAATTTATACATTTTAGAATAAATTAGGCACAATTTCAACAACATCAGACAATGAACATAGTCTTCCATTTTAATTTATCCCATTTCTTGTTTGTGCTTTTATCATCTATTTCTCATCAATAACATTATTATTACCATTAGCATTCCCTTTGCCTTTTGCAATACATATCCTCACCATCTGTTCCACTCATTCCTCCACCCACTCTGGCAACATCACGAAAACCTTCATTTTCCTTCCCCTTCTGCTCCAAAAAGGAGACACACCAGTCTCAAAATTTTAACTCTTTTCTCTCTCCACAGATGCTGCAGCACATGCTGATTTTGTGCTTACAAAATAAACTTTGCTGTATCATCTTGAATTCATATAATTTAAGTAAACAAACTTACTGGACTTTTGAAAGGGTGTGTTTGATAATTGGAAAACAGAGATTCTATCTGACGCCAGCGCTTTTCCACATTGATGGGGTCTTGCAGTGAAGAGGTACGATACTGTGTTAGTTCTTGGCCCTTCTTTGTTAAGACACTGAAGTCTTCCCTTCGTTGTTCAAACTCTTGGATCAGTTCCTGAAAATGAAATCAAATTTTGAGTGGACATCCTTGGATTATCTTCTACTTTAACTCATGCAACATTATTACTGCCCTTAGTCTATTCACAAAAAGCTAAATACAAGAATGATGCTTCAAGTCCTAATTTACATCAATTGAAAACCTCCACACTATTTGTGAAGAGCAAATATCCTGTATTAATTTAAAGAAATCACAATGAACAAAGGTACAACATTGGCATCTACACCATAAATGTGGAAAATTGCCCAGTAAAGTCCTGTCCGATCAATCTACTCTGTCAGGAGCAAAATGGTGCATGTTGTCAACAACAGTGTACCAAGCAGCACCTGACTAATCGTATCCATCAAGGCCACTTAGCTCCTGACTTCATTAAAATTGTGTTTCAAACCTGGATAAAAGAGTTGAACTCCAAAGATGAGATGAGATGGATTGCCCTTGACATCAAAGCCACAGTTGTCACAATATGTTCTTCAGGTTACTGTTCCAGGCTGACGTACTTCAACTGTTCTATCAATGACTTTCCCCTCCATCATAAGGTCAGAAGTGGGATGTTCATTGATAAATTGCACAATGTTCAGCACCACTCCAAATCTGAGGGAGTCCATGTCCAAACGCAGCAAGACCTGGACAACATCCAGGTTTGGGCTGACAAGCAGCAAATAACCTTTATGCCAAACAAATGCCAGGTAATTAGCATCTCCAGTAAGAGAATCTAATAAACGCCCTCGACATTCAATGGCATTATCATCACTGAATCCTTGACGATCACCACCATGCAGATTAAACTGACCAGAAAATGAACTGCACCAGCCATATAAAACTGTGGCTGCAAGAGTAGGTCAGTGATGACGGATTCTGCAGCGAGTAAGTCAATGAACCTAACTCCCCAGATCCTATCCAAAATTTGCAAGGCACAAGTCGGGAGCATGGTAGAATTTTCCCCACTTCCCTGATGAGTGCACCTCCAACAACACTTAACTAACTTGACACCACCCAAGAGAAAGCAGCCCACTTCCTTGGCACCACATCCACAATCATTAACTCCCTCTGCCAATGATGCTCAATAGCACCTGCAAGATGCACTCCAGAAATTCACCAAGCTTCTTTAGATTGCAAACCCACGATCGTTACCATCAAGAAGGGCAAAGGCAAGCAATATATTAGTAAACCACTGTCTGCCAGATCCCTCTAAACTATCACCATCCAGGGTGACACGATGGCGCAGTGGAACCACAGCCTCACAGCACCCAAGACCCAGGTTTGATTCCAACCTCGGGCGACTGTCTGTGTGGAGTCTGCACATTCTCCCCATGTCTGCGTGGGTTTCCTCCGGGTGCTCCGGTTTCCTCCCACAGTGCAAAGATGTGCAGGCTAGGTGGACTGGCTATGCTAAATTGCCCGAGTGTTCAGGCGTGTGTCGGTTATAGGGGGATGGGTCTGGGTGGGATGCTTCAAGGCTTAGTGTGGACTTGTTGTGCCGAAGGGCCTGTTTCCACACTGTAGGGAATCTAATCTAACCTGAATTGCTGTTTCTTCTACACTGCTGGGTCAAACTCCTGGAACCCCCTCTCTAATGGCACTGCAGATGCCACCAACTGGACTGCAGCAATTATAGATGGTAGCTCACCATCACCTTCTCAAGGGCAACTAGGGATGGGCAATAAATGCTGGGCCCACATCTGTAAGTGAATTAAAATAGAACGAGAAAAAGTAATTAAAAGGAGCTTAATTTTTACCTGTAATCTCTTCTGGTCTTCTGAGCTGGAAGCATTCAACAGTTGCTGCTCAAGGTCATCAAGCCACTGTAGGAACTGGTCTTCCTCTCTCTTGTACTGGTACCACCTAGGTGTAAGCCCTCCTACTTGCTCCTTCTGCATTAACTTTGTTGCCTAAATGCCAGAGCAAAAACACAGGTCTTCAACCCTAATTGAGTTCATCTCGAGTAGATAAAGAAAAATCTCTTAATGATCAGATTGCACAATAGCAACTTCAGGACTGCGTACGAAGATCAGTCTGTAGCCACAGACAATTTCATGACTAACACCTAGGCTACACGCTATTCTGCACACTCCAATGACATGTACCTTAACAGAGGCATGCTTTGTCTGTAATAGAATCAGCTTTTTGCTGATCTGTTTCAGTCTTCTATCATCATCAGTCAGTTGCAGCAGTCGCTCTCCTTCTTGTAGCATTTCCTCCACATCTGCTTCTTCTTCATCCACCTAAGAAAGTACATTTTTAAGTAGACAGACTGTACACCAACATACATGTCACCACACATAGAAATAGACATATATATGCCCAACCATCCACTGAAGCTCACAGGAGCATGTTTATATGTGCCGATTTGAATACAGGTACACTAAAAAAAATCCCACATTCACATATACAACCTAGAATCATTTCAGTGCTTAGATTCAAACATAAACAAAACAAGGACAAAACATGTAAAATCACATTTTATATAATATTTTAAACGTGGATGAATTTCTGAGGGACTTCAACACTGTAAGAAGAACCTAAGGCTTTGAGGGACAGTTGAGAGAATTAAACAAAGGCTTACAGCGAGCAGTGCTTTCCCAAAGAAACACACAACACATAGCAGCTTTAAATGTTCAACAATATCTTCATATATTTATGCATCAAGCGTATCTGTATCGCAATGTGTTTTGAACATGATTAGATATTTAACATAGTCTCTGATGATACTGTAATATATAAAAATTCAACAATTCACTATATTTTACCTTTTCATCATCATCTTGAATCTCCTCACTACACTGTAACCTTCTCTCTAAGTCTTCTATCTTGTTTTGAAGCTCAGCTTCAAAGTGATCCAGATTGATGGATGAAACCTGATTGGTATTCATATCTGGGCTTGACCCATTCTCATGATGTTCAGGTTCTTTAATTGCTGCCTTCATCTAGAGTCACATACACAAATTTATTATTCACATTCAAACTATACTGAAATTATGCATTATAAATATTGTTCGATGTGTTCAAAGTTAAGTGGAGATAAATTTTGTCATTGATGAAACGATAATTACCATCATCGTAGCTCTTAAGCATTAATGGGCAAGCATGGTAAAAGAAACACTAGATAAAGTACTGACAGGTGTGAAAGCAGGACATCAACTGGTGACGGCTGTCAGATTTGCAGACGAGCTGGTCCGAATACACAGTAGATTACAAGTTGCACAGACACCAAAGGATAGCATGAATGAAGTAATGAAAGCAAACGGAATGAAAACTATTGTGAAAAAGATGAAAGTATTGAAGATTTAAAGCAGTAATGTTGGGAAAAATGATGTTCAACATTTGAAAAAGTTATTACAATTTAAGAATCTGGAAAGTATCTTGTCAGGAGATGGTATCTGCCACAAAGAAATCACATCTAGAATAGCAATGGCAAAGAGTGCATTCTCCAAATTGATAAGTACTGAAATGATTACAAGTGCTAAGAAAACCATGATCATGTCTGTGATTGGAAGGACTTTTTGTACAGGGCTGAAACATGGTCCCTGACAAGCAGGCATCCAAAGGCAAAAAAAGTTGCAAAATGTATTTGTGCAAAGAGTGGAAAGGGACCAATGGAGAGAAAACCTGAGGAATGAGAGATAATGGGAACTACAGATGCTGGAGAATCCAAGACAACAAAATGTGAGGCTGGATGAACACAGCAGGCCAAGCAGCATCTCAGGAGCACAAAGGCCCGAAACGTCAGCTTTTGTGCTGACGTCAGCTGACGTTTCGGGCCTTTGTGCTCCTGAGATGCTGCTTGGCCTGCTGTGTTCATCCAGCCTCACATTTTGTTGTCTAAACCTGAGGAATGAAGCAGTTCTCATGATAATGAGGGAGGAAATATCACAACTGAATTCCATCAAGAAAAGGCAACAAGGTTAAACAAACAGGAACACAAGCTACAGAAGAAAGGATAAACCAGACACCTAGCAAGCCTGCTCCACTATTCATCATAATCACAGCCTTCAATTTCAACCCCATCCACTCCACACATTCCTTTTGTCTCTTAAGGCATTAAATACCATCAACAATGCAAAATGCTAATTTCCAATGCACAATGGATTTAAATTCAATCTAAAAAGCAATAGCTTAGACTGATGCACCTGAGCTATTCAGAAACACTAAAACTCTACAAATCAAGGTCAGAAGTCACACACCAGCAGCTGATAATCCAATAGGTTTATTTGGAATCACAAGCTTTCGGAGCACAGTTCTTTCACCAGGTGTAGTAAAGATTAGCACATAGGCACAGAATTTATTGGGAGTGAAATCAAAAGATCATACAAATGGTGTGAGTGGAATGTCTACAGGCTGAATAATAAGTCCCCACAGGTGGTCAAAAGTTCAGACATTGTGAGCAAAGTGCCAATAGCTGACTAACAAGCAATGGGATGATTTATAATCTGATTAGTTGAGGCAGCGAAATAATTACAAAAAATTAAAAGATGATGCTGGACACAAACCAAATGGCTGGAATCGCATGATAGCTATAAATGTCACATGCTGAGGGTCTAACCAAAGCAGCAAGCTATCCAAAACTGTATAAAACAATCAACATAGGGAGATCATAACAAGTTATCAAGGTGATTCTGTCAGAACAAGACAGGAAGGAAAACTTTACAAATACAGAACAGCATGGTGGGGTTATATGTAGTGAGACATGAACCCAAGATCACAGTTGAGGCCGTCTTCATGGGTACAGAACAAAAATAGAAGTTGCTGGAAAAGCTCAGCGGGTCCAGCAAGCACCTGTGCAGAAAGATCAGTGTTAACATTTTGGGTCCAGTGACCCTTCCTCAGAATTCATGGGACACCAGACCCAAAACTTTAACTCTGATGTTTTTTTCTTCACAGATGCTGCCAGACCTGCTGAGCTTTTCCAGCAACTTCTGTTTTTGTTCCTGATTTATAGCATCTGCAGTTCTTTCAGTTTTCATGGGTATGGAATTTGGCTATCAGTTTCTGCTCCTTGATTCTGCACCACTGTTTATCTATCTCGAAGGCTGCCTTGGAGGACGCTTAACCAAAGATTGGAGACTGGCAGGGAACATTCCCTGTCTGGCAACTGTTGAAACAGTTAACCCACCTAACCTGCATATCTTAGGACAGTGGGAGGAAACTGGAACACTCGGAGGAAACCCATGCAGAGACGGGGAGAACGTACAAGCGTCACACAGACAGTCACCTCAGGGTTAAATTGAACCTGGGTCCTTTGTGCTGTGAGGCAGCAGCACTAACCAATACTTTTTCTGAATTGGTTTTCTGAAGAAGGGTCTAGACCCGAGACGTCAGCCTTCCTGCTCCTCTAATGCTGCTTGGCCTGCAGTGTTCATCCAGCTCTACACGTTGTTATCTCAGATTCTCCAGCACCTGCAGTTCCTACTATCTCTAAATGGAAACAGAATATCCTTCTTTACCCTGTAAAAATTGTTCACAATTTTGAACACCTCAATTGAGGACACCTCTTAATCACCTCTGCTACAAGCAGAATAAATCCAATCTCTCCAAAATTTCTTTGCATCTAAAATCCTTCATTCCTGGTATCATTGCTGCAAATCACCTTTGAAATCTCTCCAGGGCTTTAACATCCTTCTTGAAATGAGATGCCCAGAACTGAAAACAATATTTCAAATATGGTCTGACCAATGATTTGTAGGGGTGTAGCATCACTTCCTTATTTTTACTGTCTAAGTCAACTCTGACTGGCTGAGGTGTTACCATGGCAAAAGCACTGAGGACCTGTAGGCTCCTGAAGTTTCTGGGAATTTAGAAAAAGGTACAACATTTGAATATATTTAGATACAGTAAGAACTGCCGATGTTGGAGTCAGAAATAACACACAGTGTGGAGCTGGAGGAACACAGCCGGCCAGGCAGCATCAGAGGAGTAAAGCTGATGTCTTGAGTTGGGACTCTTCCTCAGAAATTAGATTTCTGAGGAAGGATCCCAACCCAAAATGTCAGCTTTCCTGTTCCTCTGATGCTGCCAGGCCTGCTGTGTTCCTCCAGCTCCAAACTGTACTATATTTGAATACATTCCTTTGGTTTATAAAAGATAGATCACTGTACATCATTGTATGTCACTTCCAGCAAGTATTAATCAGCTATATTACAAGCTTAACTGATTAGCTTAAACTGATTGTTAGCATATCTATTAACAGTCAGGAGTGTTCTGCAAGCACTTCCAAACTGCAGAATCACAAATAACAAATGTTTCATTTCGGGTTTTGCAATTACAGGTTTCACTGATGAACAGACACGTTGATGTTTATAGTGCTCCACCCAGCAATCTTGTAAATAGGGTTCCCTAGTCATTTGCTCACTTTGCAAGCTTGATGCAGAAATACAGCACACATAACTATGCTGCAGAATAGTGGCCATCCTAATCAGATCATGGCTCACCATGTGTGGTACAAACTAACAAATGTCATGCATCAGGTAGTCTCAGATCAAAGAAAGTCGAAGTCCTCTGTAAACAAGTTAAGTCTGGAGAGATAGTAATTAATTTCATTACAGGTATAGATCATTTATTAGGGTACCAGAATTAAGAGATTTTGTTTTGAAGCTAAAAGCCAGATTCATTTAAATGTCTATCAGGCATCCCAGCTAACCTTTATTACCACAGAGATAAGTGATATAGCGTGGAGTGGTCATTAGAATTCTGTGAAGCTGGCATTTTGCAGGAGTACTAGGTCAGAGCTAAAAGCTAACAAGCTGTCGGGTGACAGCACCGAGTTCAGCAGGCAGAAGAAAGTATTTGCCAAGAACTGCAAACATCAGGGAAACAGCAGAGTAGAGCAATTAGAAATCAAGGTGTTTTTAGTTTTATCTTTAAGTCATTGCACAGAAATTATAAGTGAAGTCAGGTTTGAGTTGATAAGTCCCAGACTTTACAAGGCAATTGCAGAACAAGCTTGATGTTGAATCCAAGAAAGCGGAGTTACAGTAGATAGGTTGGCATAGACCTGATGGATCAAAGGGTCTCTTCTCAGTGTATGACTTTAAATCTAACCTGAAAAGTACATCAAAGAATTTCTGAGTCAAATCAGCATAAAATGGAAGGCTCAGTTGAGGATATTAGCCTGAAGTTTCTATGGCTATGCTTGGATGTGTTTTTCAAAATAAATTACAAATAAGTACCTAAGTCAGTGTTTACTTGGTAGTAGTCGTTTTACAGAATTGTAATGTAGTAATAGTCATTTGTTTATGTAATTGTGGGACCTTGCAGCTGTAATCTTTAAATAAACCACTGTATTTGAATTTCTCTTTAAACATTCACTATGTTCATTTGGGATCCCAACAGTTTAATTGGCTGGGGAACACTTTGGGATGAATCCTAGTCATAAAAGGTGCTAAGTGGGCCAGGTAGTCAGGGTTCAAATCCCATCTGCTCTGGAGGTGTGCCATTATATATCTGAATAAGTTGATTAAAAATATTCAGAAAGCATTATATGCATTCAGGTCTGTCTTTCTTAGAGTACAGAAGTAGTTTCATCTCCTCACAATGGCTATTTCCAACTGTCTTAATGACAAGTCTAAAAGGTTGAGTATGAATAGATAACTCCAAATTCATGACGATCCCAATCTGTCAAAGCAGCCTAAATTTTCTCAAGACTATTCTTGTCCCAGTACAGAACACTAGAGGAGGTACATGCCCTGAAATATTTGTTCAATCCAGTGCGAGGTCCACGCTCAACAATTGTGAAACATGCAGCTAAAGCTTGGTAATAGTACAGGACTAATGATTATCAAAGGTAATTTAATTAAGGTACACAATATAGCTGAGGGCTAAGAGTTACTTGGACACAGTGCCATCCGAAGTTACACAACTTGACCAAACACTCTGGGTTCTCGGAATAGAACTGACTTTTCAGAAAGACATATTCTAGCAGCTTTAGTCAGACATGTTTTCTGAAGTCACAGCTTCCTGTGAAGTCAGTCAAGAACATTGACTGGAGTTTGGTTTCAAACTGATTGGACCCAACTTTATAGTTTGCAACATCTGGTCAAGTCAGAAAATTGGCATTTTGAAAAGAATGGCACAAATTATTTTTCATGGCATTAAGTGTCCTCTGCAATAATCATATCAAATGGATAGTATGCTGAATAACAAGTACTTAGTCTAGAAATTTAATCTTGAACAGACAGTGCTCGATTTGGCATTGCAATACATTTCAAAACATCAACAGAACTAAATTTGCCCTATGTGCTGAATTTCTGTAGATTGTTAACAGCCAGAAAAATGTGTTTTACAACCACTTACTTTTGCTGACTTGATGTGCAGAGAAACCCTCTCAACATTGCGATTCATTTCAATGAGCTTTGGCTCCACCACTTCACGGCACGTGCTACCATTATTTTTCATGAGGGAAACGGCTTGGTCACGTACATCATCAACTTGCAAACTGATTCCATCCAGTTCAAATTGAAAACGCTGGAAAACAGTTTCAACAGTTAGTGATCTAAATTTTGAAGAGTGCCTACACAGATTGATAGAATCAACCCAGATAAAGCTCACATAGGGCATTCAGCATTCTGTTCCTTATTAACCTGTTTTCATATTCACTAATTACTGCTATCGTGAGGAATACTAAGACATTTAGTCAGTTATACTGAATGACGTTATGTTCCACAAACTGGATTACTAACTTCTTATGAAGAAATTGCAAGTATGCGTATTATACACTTTAAGGTGACAAATGATCACAGTGAAAACTCAGCAAACTTAAGCTGGGTGAATAGATGAAGTTCGACTTTTCAGTCATAGTACTCTATTCCTAAAGTTATTTTGATTTATAGAAATATGTCGGTGGTTTATGTCAGTGCGCCTCTTGTCTACTGGAGAGGTTACAGCAGTTACCTCAACATTAAGATAATACTTAGTCAATTATAGCATCAAGGAGCCTTACCAAATTTAACACATTGGTAGTTGGAATGAAGGTCAAAGCTAGCAGAAATGAAGATTCTCATTTGAGGACTGATCACCTAAATCCCAGACTTTGCTGGAGGAGTTCCTCAGAATAGTGATGTAGGCCTAAACATCTTCAGTTGCCTCATCAGTCACCTTCCCTCCAACATACGGTCTGAACTTGCAATAGGCACTTATAGTCACACAGTGTTCAATATCATTTTGAACTCTTCCGAAACTGAATCAGTTCCCCAGCCACATGTTTCATGATCAGGACAACATTCAGGCTCTACGTCGTAAATAGCAAATAATATTTGCAGCACACATGTACCAGGCAATGACTGTATCCAACAGGAGAAATCTAAAATCTTCTCTTGAACATCAACAGCACTGCCACCAACTCCCCCTCACCTACATCGTGAGCACTACCGTCAAGCAGACAATTAACCAGACCATTAATTCCGAATCCTCTCTGGCTACTTCTGTGAAACAAGAAACTAGAGGACAGCTAACACTGTTGTTTAAAAAATTAATAAAAATGTAATGAACAGATTATTCTTGCTGAAGGGAAAACTATTGAAATAAACTAGGGTTAGATAAATCTTCACTTACAGGGAACACAGGTTTGTCAAGGACAGGCTATACACCGGCTAGTAGGAGTACTGGATTTGATGCAGGTTTATGGCAAGGCTTTCGATAAGGAAAACTAACCACAAAAAAGTCCATGGGATCCATGGCAAAGAAGCAAGTTGGGTCCAAAATTGGTTTAGAGACAAAAAGCAATGGGTATTATTGCAGCTGGAAGGCTGCTTCCCTTCTGGTTTCACAAAGCTTAGCAGTAAGTCACTCGCTTTGTGGCATATAATTATGTTTTGGACTTAATATACGGAGTATGATTAAAAGTTCTGCATGGTATACATAAAACGGTTGCATATTTGATAATGGTGAAGAAAGCTGTGGATTGCAACAAGATATCAGGTGATCAGAACAACAGCAAATGGAATTAGAAATAGTAGGAACTGCAGATGCTGGAGAATCTAAGATAACAAGGTGAAGAGCTGGATGAACACAGCAGGCCAAGCAGCATCAGAGGAACAGGAAGGTTGACGTTTCGGGCCTATGTCCTTCCTCAGAAATTCAGAAGGGGGGGGTCTAGGCCCGAAACATCAGCCTTCCTGTTCCTCTGATGCTGCTTGGCCTGCTGTGTTCATCCAGCTCTACACCTTGTTTTCTCTTACAGCAGCAAATGCAGTTCAGTCTAGATACGTTTTTTCCTGTATTCATTAATGGGATGAGGGCATCACTGGCTAAGCAGCATTCATTGCCCAGAGGGCGGTTACAAGTCAACCACATTGCTGTGGGTCTGGAGTCATACGTACTCCAAATCAGGTAAGGATGGCTGTTTCCTTCCCTAAAGGACATTAATGAACCAAATGGGTTTTTCCAACAATCGGCAATGGATTCATGGTCATCATTAAGCTCTTACTTCCAGATATTTATTGAATTCAAATTCCACCATCTGCCATGTGGGATTCGAACCCAGGTCCCCAGAACATTTTCCGAGTCTCTTTATTAACTGTCCATCGATAATACCACCAGGCCAATGCCTCCTCAAGTATCAAGTAATTTATTTTGAGAAGGCTAACGAGGCAAGAGAATACACAGTAACTGGTTTATGCTGAGAAATACAGAGAAACAGAGAGGGACCTTGAAGTGACGTCCACAGATCCCAAAAAGTAGCTGGACAGGAAGATACAGTAGTCAAAAAAGCATACAGGAAATTTGCTTTAATGACCAATACGCAGAATGTGTGCACTAAGAAGTTATGCTGGGCTTATTTAAAACAATTCTGGTAGCTAAATTATAGGAAAGATTTAATTTCATTAGGAGAGGGCACAGTAGAGATTCACAAGGTTGTTGACCATGATTGGAGAATTTCAGTTATCAGACAAGACTGAGGTTATGTATCTGGAATAGAGGAGGCTACGTTGAGGGATCCACAATCGGTGCAATAAATTTATAATCGCAACCTAGGAGGTCAGATGAGAAACTGGAATCACTGGCTGATAGGGAATCTGAAAGACTGAGAACCCCTGGACACATTTATAAAGTACTCAGATATGTAGTTGAATAAATCACAATCTACAAGGCTACAACCAAGAACTGGAAAGCAGGATTATGATGAGTGACACCCTATCAGTCAGGAAGGACCTGTGGACCAAATAGTCTCCCCCTGTGCTTTAAATGTGTATGAAATTGCTGAAGCTGCTCATGTCTATTCAACTGGCTCATGACACAGGAAAACATTTTTTGACAATGAAACCATAATGTTGAACTTAACACTTAAAAAGGAGTAAAGAAATCATAAGTCAATTGTTTAACGAAGACCTAAGCACAAACAGGATTACAGAAAGACAGCAAAACCGACTGTTATAGTCCTAATTCAGAGGGGCACTACCCCACTGGCTATTTACTGACTGGCCACATCCATTTTAACAAACGCTGAAGCCAAGAAGAAATCTATACAAATACTTGTAGTTTACGCTTTTCTTAGCTTCCTTTTATTCCTGCATGAATTGCTGGCATCGCTGACACAGATTATCCCTAGTTGCCCTTGAACTGACTGGCTTTTTAGGCCATTTCAAACTCTAATTAAGAATCAACTATATTGCTGTGTTTCTGGAATCATATGTTGGCCAGACTAGGCAAGGACTTCCAAAAAGCAATTGATGAAATACCGCATATTAGGCTACTTATTAAGGTAAGAGCCCAGAGTGTTGGAGTAGTACATAAGATGGATAGAGGATTGGAAAACTAATAGACAGGAAGTTGGGATAGGGGGGCCATTTTCAGGATGGCAACCTACAACTAAGGGAAAGTCACAGAGGTCAGTGATGAGGAGCATGAATGTAATATCGCCAAGGGGGTGGATGACACAAGAATAAGTCAGAAGGCAAGTAGTGAGGATGACACAAAGAGTCTACAGAATATTGTCAGCTTGAATGGACAAAAACTTGGTTTAACGTGGGAAAACATCAGGTCATGCACTTTGGCAGGGAAAAAAAAGAGCTGAGTGTTATTTAAATTGTGAAAGATTGCAGAAAGTTGCAGCATAAAGAGATTTGGGGGTCCTACTGCATGAATGACAAAAAGGTTCCAGGTTCAGGGAATAACATGGAAGCAAGTAGAATATTGCTCTCTCATTCAAAAGTATAAAAGTAAGGAAGTCTTGCTAGAATTATATAAGGCACTAATTAGGCCACACCAAAATACTGTGAACAATTTTGGTCCTCTTATTTGAAGAAAAGAATACTGCCAATAGAGACAGTCCAGGGAAGGTTCACTAGTTTGATCCTGGTTATGGAGAGATTGTAGAAGAATGGAAGTGATCTTATTGAAATCCTTAGGTTTCAAGTCCACAGCTCCCTGAAAGAGGTGACACAAGTAGATACAGTGGTGACAAAGGTATATGGCATGCTTACCTTGATTGGTCAGGGAATTCAGTAGAAGAGTCAGGATTTCATGTTACAGCTTTAAAATACAGCGGTTAAGCCATTCTTAGAATACTGCGTTCAATTCTGGACACCACATTACAGGAAAGATGTAGAGGCTTTGAAAAAGGTGGAGAAGAGGATTACCAGGATGCTGCCTGGATTACAAAGTATAAACTATAAGGAGACGCTAGAGAATAAGGAGATGGGTTGTTTCTCTGGAGTGACGGCGGCTGAGGGAAGATTTGATAAAACTCTAAAATTATGAGATGCATGGATAGGGTTGATGGTCAGAATCATGCATTCCCCCATCCAGAGAGTTAAAACTAAGGGGCATGCGTTTGACATAAAAAAGAGGAAAGTTCAAAGGTGCAAAATTTTTTTTACAGAGAGTGGTAGGAGTCTGGAACTTGCTGCCAAGGATGGTGGAGGAGGCAGATACAACAGGGGCTTTAAGAGGCTTGTACATAGGCACATGAATATTCAAGAAATTGAGGAATACTGACCAAGGGCAGGCATAAGGGATTAGTTTAACTTGGCACAACATCATGCGCTGAAGGCTCCGTTCCTGTGCTGATAAGTTCTATGTTCTATGAAACATACAAGATTCTTAGGGGACTTGACAGTGTAGATGCAAAAAGGCTGTGTCCCTTTGTGGAGAGTCTAGGGCCAGAAGACATAATCTCAGAATAAGGTGTCACCCTTGAGGCAAAGGAGGTTTAAAAAAAAGTGAGGAGGAATTTCTTCTCTCAGAGCGTAGTGAATCTGTGGAATCCTTTACTGCAGATAGCTGTCAAGACTGGGTCATTAAGAATATTCATGGCTGAGAGATACAGATTTTTAATCATGACAGGATCAAGCATTATGGAGAAAGGCACAAAAGTGAAGTTGAGTATTATTAGTTCAGTAATGTCATTGAATGGTGGCCATGACATGGAGATGCCAATGTTAAATTGGGGTGGACAAAATCAGAAGTCACACAACACCACATAATAGTCCAACAGACTTATTAAAATCACAAGCTTTCAGAGCTTCATCAAGGAAGAGAGCAGTGCTCCAAAAGCTGATAAACCTGAGATAGCAAGGTGTTGCAAGCTGGATGAACACAGCAGGCCAAGCAGCATCAAAGGAGCAGGAAAGCTGACATTTTGGGTCTAGACCCTTCTTCAGAACCTTCTTCAGGGTCTAAACCTGAAACATCAACTTTCCTGCTCCTCTGATGCTGCTTGGCCTGCTGTGTTCATCCAGCTCTACACCTTGTTATCTCAGATTCTCCAGCATCTGCCGTTGCTACTATCTCTGTAACAATTTTAATAAACCTGCTGTGTTACTTCTGACTCTGAATAGTGGAGGAGACTTGATATGCCAAATGGCCTATTTCTGCTCTGAAGCTTGTAAGTTCTTCCCTGAAAGAAGAATATTTGTGATCCTGATAGATCTTTAGGACAGTTGCTACATGGTTACCATTAGGCAAGGTTTAAATTCCAGACTTCTTCCTTATTGAATTCAAATTTCACCATCTACCATGGTGAGATTCAAACCCATATCCCAGAACACTAGCATGGGATTCTCAATTACTAGTCTAATAACATTATCACAAGGCCACCACCTACCCCTAAAACATGGCCCGTTAGTGTCAATAGTTTCTCTGACCAAGAGAATCATTTATGTATGCAATGAGGTTGCATTGGAGGTTATTTTCTCATGCCTGAAAAAAAACTACAAAACAAAAAGAATTTACACCAAGATAGTAATGTAGGGAGGAAATACATGACCAAACAACATTTGTCTGCAAGAACATATTTTGGAGAAATCTTGAGTATAGGAGCAAAGAGGTCCTTCTGCAGCTGTACAGGGACCTGGTGAGACCGCACCTGGAGTATTGTGTGCAGTTTTGGTCTCCAAATTTGAGGAAGGACATTCTTGCTATTGAGGGAGTGCAGCGTAGGTTCATGAGGTCAATTCCTGGAATGGCGGGAGTATCATACGTCGAAAGATTGGAGCGACTGGGCTTGTATACACTTGAGTTTAGAAAGATGTGAGGGGATCTGATTGAGACGTATAAGATTATTAAGGGATTGGAGACTCTGGAGGCAGGAAGCATGTTTCTGCTGATGGGCAAGTCCAGAACCAGAGGACACAGTTTAAAAATAAGGGGTAGGCCATTTAGAACAGAGTTGAGGAGAAACTTCTTCACCCAGGGAGCGGTGGATATGTGGAATGCTCTGCCCCAGAAGGCAGTGGAGGCCAACTCTCTGGATATTTTCAAGAAAGAGATAGATAGAGCTCTTAAAGATAGTGGAATCAAGTGTTATTGGGATAAGGCAGGAACAGGATACTGATTGTGGATGATCAGCCATGATCATAATGAATGGTGGTGCTGGCTCAAAGGGCTGATTGGCCTACTCCAGCGCCTATTGTCAAGTGAAACACTTCAAGATGCAAACCTCCCCCAGTAGAGAAATCTGGCTCCTCTATTATGCTTTTACCTTAAGTATTTCTTCTCTTTCACTGTCTGACTTCTTATCGATCTCATCTAACAGAATTTCAGTTTGATACAGCCAGGTACTTATGTGTGCAACATTTTGATCGAAGCCTTCCATTTGTTTTTCATAATCCTACAAAGGAAGATGTTACAAAAATAATTCAGAACACCAGTGTAAAAATTCCACAGGTGTTTTTATCCATCATAATGCACAAAGTAATAGGAGTTTGACAGAGTATACATTTTGAGAAAAGTATTTAAGACAGTAACAGTGCAATGTATTCACTACAAGACAAGTTTACAGTGATGCTTCACTATGATTACGTGAATGATTACCATATTTGAATTAATTATGCATGGGTATGATCCAAAGAGGTTACTTTTACAAAGACCTGAAGCTTTGAGACACCAATAAGCATTTTCCACAACATCTGATCATTAAGCAAAAAGAATATTTATGGAAGAAATTCTACAGTTCATAGTGGAAAATACATTCTCACATGTCCGACTTTTCTATAACTTTTCTTATTTGCTCATAGGTATGGGCATTGCAGGAAGGCTAGCATTTAATACCCATCATGAATTCTTCACATAAGGTGGCAGGGAGCTGATTTCCATAAACACAGCAGACTATGTGGTGTAGGGACCCATGGTGAAGTTTTGAAGGATGGTCCAAAATTTTGACCCAGCAACACTAAAGGAATGGTAATATATTTTCAAGTCAGAATGCTATGTGACTTGGAGGAGATCTTGCACATGGCGGGGCTCCCATGCCTGCGCTTCTCTGATCCTCCTGAAGTTGACAGTTTAGAATGTTTCGTTGAAGGAACCTTCCTTAGATACTGCAGACATCTTTTAGATGGTATACATTACAGACACCAGTTTGGTAGTGAAGGGTCTGAATGTTGAAGGTAGTGATTGTGGTACCAATCAAGTATGTTGCTTTGTCCTGGTGGTGTCAAGCTTGAGTGTTGTTGAATCTGCACTCATCTAGACAAATGGGGAGTACTCCACCACAGTCTTGACTTGAGCCTTGTAAATGGTTGATGGGCTTTGGGGAAAGAAATGATGATTTACACACTGCAGAGTAGCCACAGTATTTATGAGGCTGCTCCAGTTCAGATTTTGATCAATGGCGAAGGAGACGATCCAACAATATTAATGCTTTAGACGTCAAGATACACTGTCAGATTTTCTCTTGTTGGAAATAGTCATCTCATGGCAGTTGTGTGGCATGAATGTTATTTACCACTTATCAGACAAAGCCTGAATGTTGCTCAGGTCTTGTTGTATATCGACATAGACTGCTTCGGTATCTGGGGAATCCTGAATAGTGCCAAACTCTGTGCAATCAATCCCCACTTCTGGCCTGAAGATAGGGGGAATGTCATGGAATGGGAAGGAGGAATGAAAGTAGATTTCAGTCAGATAGGCGAGAAGTTGAAAAGCAGCACATCTAAAGAGTAGTCTCAGGGATACTCTCAGATTGGCAAGGAGATTTGGGACCTGATGGGGACCTCAGATTCAATAGAAGCAAATCTAATAGTAGTAGTATTGGAGCCTTACGAAAAAAAAGACACACGAATTAATAGCAAGCATCAAATAGGATCAAAGCGGAGAACAATGTAAGTAAAGGCTAAATTAAAGGCACTCTATCTGAATACAGATAGCATTTTAAACTAAGGTTGATGATTGGAATGCAAAAACTGAAGCAAACGGGTATGACTTATTTGCCATTACAAAAGCATATTACAAGGCACCAAGATTAGGAACTGAACATCTGATGATATTCTGAATTTAGGAGGGGTAGACAAAAAGGAAAAGGTGGAGGCGTATCATTCCTCATCAGGGACAAGATCAGTACATTACCAAGAGAGAATCTTATATTGAAGGATCAAGATTTAAAATCAATTTGGGTTGAGCTAATAAACAGCAAGGGGCAACAAGCATTATTTATAATGAGATAACACGGCGTGAAGCTGGGTGAACACAGCAGGCCAAGCAGCATCAGAGGAGCAGGTAAGTTTGACATTTCGGGTCGAGACCCTTCTTCAGAAATGGGGGAGGGGAAGAGGATTCTGAAATAAATAGGGAGACAGGGGAAGCAGATAAAGGAGAAGATAGGGTGAGAGGAGACAGACAGATCAAAGAGGCGGGGTTAGAGCCAGTGAAGGTGAATGTAGGTGGGGAGTCAGGAAGGGGGGGGGGGTCAGTCCAGGGAGGATGGACAGGTCAAGGAGGCAGCATCAGGTTAGTGGGTAGGAGATGGGGGTGGGGCTTGAGGTGGGAGGAATGGATAGGGAGGCAGGGACCAGCTGGGCTGGTTTTGAGGTGTGGCTGGGGGAGGGGAGATTTTGAAGCTTGTCAAGTCCACATTGACCTTGGGCTGCAGGGTTCCCAAGCGAAATATGAGATGCTGTTCCTGCATCTTTTGGGTGGTGTCGTTGTGGCAATGCAGGAGGCCCAGGATGGACATGACTCCGAGGAGTGGTGGTAGTGGTGTTGGTGGGGGTGTGGAAGGCGCTGAAATGGTTCGTGACTGGTAGGTATAGTTGTTTGTTACGAACTGAGCGTAGGTGTTCCACAAAGTGGTCCCCAAGCTTCCGCTTGGTTTCTCCGATGTAGAGGAGGCCACAGTGGGAACAGTGGATACAGTATATCACATTAAGAGATGTGCAGGTGAACATCTGTTTGATGTGAAAAGACTTCTTAGGGCCTGGGATGGGGGTGAGGGAGGGGAATGTATAGGGGCAGGTTTAGCACTTGCTTTGGTTGCAGGGAAAAGTGCCGGGGTGGAGGGGCAGGAGGGGAGTGTGCAGCAGACAAGGGAGTCAGTCAGTGAGCATTGTTTATAGAGCACCAAACTGGATGCTAAAGTCGGCCAAACTACTAGTCCTGAAATTAGATATGTAAGTAACATTGGGAACACAACAATAGATGGCTTCAAATTATAAAGACTGAATTCTCTACAACAGAGGTTGTGGAAGTTCAGTCATTGGGCACATTCAAACCAGAAATTAATAGGTTTATGAAGACTAAGGAACTTAAGCGGTGAAGACAGTGCAGAAAAGTGGAATTGAAGAAATGAGCAGCTCAATGGGCTAAATAGATATTCCCATTCCTTTGCTCTGAAACAGACCTACCTGCCATTTTATGGCTCTTACTTTGGCAATTCTGAAGTTACAAGTACACCTGGAATGACCTTAGATGTGTATAACATGTGTAAATACCCTGGGTGCTCAAGCAACTTCCGAATTTGAGTTCCACCTACCTTAGCTTATTCCAAACGAATAGGAATCATGAATCCAAACCTTTTTGATACACTTAACTGACACAAATTTCATTCTGTCTCTCTGTGCATCTGATATTAAAGAGGTTTACAGTGATGTAGTTGAGTAATTATAGAAAAAAAAGTCTGCAATAGTAATAGGTATTAGAGAAATTGAATCATATACTGATCTGACTAGCAATCTAAGAACAGCCCCTCTTGCTGAACTTACGGTTTCCAGTAATTGCATCGATGCTGTGAAAATTTTCATCTGAACATTCTAGCATCAATGCAATGCACGGTGCAGACAGTTGAAAATAACTGATGTGAGCTAACAACCACTTGCTATGGCAATATTTATCAGCAACCTAACAAGACTGTTGCAAATTACCCACGAAACACATACCGTGACATTACTTACCAGCAGTTTGTCACACCACCCCTGTGTCAGAGCATTGACCTTGTTCCAAGTGGCGTTCAGTGTGCACAGATTATCCTCCAAAACTTGATTGCTGCCTTCTATCAGACTCTGAAGTGCAGCACTATTCTCAGTTATACCACCTAGTTCAGTTTTCTTCACCTCCAATTCTTTCAGAATTAGCTAGAAAAAGAGTTGCTCGTTTTTAATAAATAAAGTCATAGTAATTAAATAAACAGTTAAGTGTTTTAATCAGGAAAGTCAGGATTGGATTAAGACAAACAGCTAAACAAAACTTTACATTCAGCCTCCCAAACCCATAACCATTACCATCTAGAAGGACCAGGCTAGCAGAAGCATGGGAACAACACCAGCTATGAGTTCTTATCCAGGTCATGTACCTTCCTAACTGTTGCTTGGTTAAAAACTGTAGCCATATTCCTAACAGCAGTGTGGATATACCTATATTATAAGGGATACTGTATTTCATCACCACCTTCTAAAAGCAGTTGAGGATGGCCTTGCTAGCAACAGTCACATTCCAGGAACAATTTTTTAAAAATGTATTCCGATTGGCTGATGATAAAGATTTGAATTTAATATAACAAGGTACCATCGGACAACTGAGGTTTCCCCGAGTGACTCTTCCTTCAGCCACATTGCCTACAAAATTTCACACAATTTACATCTACACCAAGCTCCTATTGATGTGAGCCGGAGCCCTAGTTTCTTGCACTATCTGCAACTTTATAAACTGGTCGCAGTAGTGTATGGCAAGTGGGAATATCACAGGTGGAAAGATAAATGGCTTTCATGCGAGGATAAATATATTCAGGAAAAGTTTTAAGGTCACTTTTGGTGAAGAATGAGGCAGAATGAAACTTCTAAAAATCACTTTCTTCATCTTTAGGTATTACTTCAAATGATCTTCACACATGGTTTGAGAGGCTGACAGGCCTCATCCTGTTCCTCGTGGGCCACTTTCATGGGCAATGCACTCCATGAAGAACTCCCAGCAATGAAACATTTGCCAACCATGCAGCGCAATGAGACTTGCGTGCCAAATTAACACCAGCATAGACATGGAAGGTAAATGGTTTATTTTTATGATCTAAATACTTCGTAACACATCTCAAAAGCCGCTCATTCTCATTCTGTACCAAGTAGGTACACAATGCCTTTGGCCTGAACATCCGACCTTTGCCAAAAACAACACATACCAAGAGGAGACAAGAGCATTTAGAATAGGAAGGGACATTCATTTTTTCTTGTCTGTTCTTTCACAGAACATAGAACAGTTCAGCACAGTACAGGCCCTTTGGCCCACAATGTTGCACCAAACTTTTACCCTAAACCTAAGGTCTATCTAACCTCCACCCCTACCTTATACTATCATCCATATGCCTATCTAATAGCCACTTAACTGCCCCTAACGAGGCCGACTCCACTACCCTCTCCGGCAATGCATTCCACGCCCCTACCACTCTCCAAGTTAAGAACCTACCTCTGATGTCTCCCTGATATCTACTTCCTTTCACTTTAAAACTATGTCCCCTCGTAAAAGCTACCTCCACCCTAGGAATGATCATGGTTGATGTGTATTCAGAATGATAAAGTGCTTTTGAATTTTCACCTAGAAAAATAGTCTGTAAATTACAATTTGTGGCTGAGATGTTCCATGTCATGACTGCCAGGTGCCAACATGTGAAGACAAAACGCAAAGCCTTTTTAATCCTTATTCAAAAGAAACAAAAATACTCACTCTGGTCCACTTAATCTCTGAATCTAAGTTAACAGGCATTCCACTGGAAGATGATCTTTGAATCACTTCATCTTCTGTAGCTGCCAACCATTCTGAAAATGACACAGTCGCTTTCTTCAACTTGTGAGATAGTTGCAAGGCCTTTTCCAAATCCTGCTTACCTTCAGTGACCTGGAGAAGAACAAAACATGAAAGATGTGATTAACCAAGGAAATTCACCTTGGTGAAATAGAGTTGAGGTTCTCATTGTTGTGAGGTCCCAAAATCTCATTCAGGATGCTGTACCACACAACTTGACCAGCCTTGGAAATTCTTTTGATGTTACTACATACTTCACACAGTCGTTTCCATCTCCCATCTGAGCACGGCCCTGTGTTCCATCAAACTGGAGATCAAATGATTGATGTTGAATCTAATTACGATGTTTAAAATGATAAAGATGGGCATATAATCTTGTAGACGAAAGACACTTAAAATTGAAATCAGTAACCGGAGACCAGAGAAATTTGAGACACTGAACATATTCCCTCTTGCTGCCAATGATCTGACTTGCAACCTCTCTAACTCCTCTAGGTGACACTCTCATTGACTTTTTTCTTGCTGAACTTCCAACTTTCCCTCCTGGATCCAGATATTGAGCAAGGGTTCTGAACGAGAGTACCCAGAGGCAACAAGTGTTGCTTTGCCATTAACAGCAAATTATAGGAGAGCAGTGGGAGAAAGTCAGAGGGGCCACAATTCAGAAAACATGAGAGCAACTTAGATAACTATATATGTATTTTACCAAACATTTTCTATGACTGAGGCCATTAAACAACCACAACAGCGAGATGAATTTTAGCAAGTAATTGGCCACTAATATCCATCAGTGAGTTTGAAACAAAGACATGATCTGTGATGTAAGGTGTATGATTATTATATATTATAACCTTTTTTAAAAGAGTTTGGACTTTAAACTAGTGTATATGGCTTGTTCAGTCTTTATGGAAGAGTTTAATAACTAAATTATATAGAAAGATCTGAGAGGATAGGTTTGGCAGTAAATTGTAGCCTCAACTTTCTACACTGTTTACTTAATACTCTGTAAAAATCGGAAAAATTTCTCATATTTGTGCCCCATAATTAAGCTATAATTGAGAGCCTTACTAGATGGATTAGTGAATGGCCAAACGGTCGTCAGCATTCGTATTGTCTTATGGCACGCTGACACCAATTCTCAACTAAACAACTACAAAATTAACTTATTTATACAATGCCCTGAGCACAATAAAATGTTCTTCACAAGGCAACACTACTACAAAATTTGACAGCAGGTCACATGAAGAGATACTGGAGCAGGTGACCAAACATATGATCAAACAAGCAAGGTCGAATAGCTTCTTAAAAATGAAAGAGAGGAGAAAGGCAGATAGTTTTGGGACAGAATTCAACAACATGGGCCTCAGTCAGCTGAAGGCACAAGCAGCAATGATGGAGTGATTAAAATCAGGATTGCTCAAAAGACCAAAATTAGAATGTCACTGTTTGTTGAATTGATGGAGATTACAGGGAAAGGGCAACGCAACGGCAATGTCATGGAGGAATCCGAAAACTATGACTGGAATTTTAAAGATAATGGATTGCTACACTGGGAGCTAATATAGGTCAAACAGAACAGGGAAGGAAAAATGGTACAAGCTCATATGTAAATAGATGAGTTTTTTTTTAGAAAGGAAAGAGTATAGAAGTTGGCCGGGTGCACAATAATAGTAAAAGATCTAGGGGCAACAAAAGTATGGGTAAAATTTTCAGCAACAAATGAGCTGAGGCGAGGGTGATGTCAGGTGATAGCTAAAAACAGTCTTAACGATGCTACGGATGTGTGTTGGAAGGTCACCTCGAGGTCAGATATTACATCAAGGTTGTGAACAATCTTCTGGCACTGCCCCTTCTTAATATTCAATATGAACTTGAAAATTTTCAACTGAACATTTAGTCTACATGGATTTGAAATAGACAAATTTTACCACAGTTTTGAAGAGTTAACTAAACTAGATGAGAAAATGTCAACCAATCAGGGTTCTAAAGAAGAGTCATATCAGACTCAAAACATTAAGCCTGTTTCTCTCTCAACAGATACTGCCAGACCTGCTGAGTTTTTCAATCATTCTGTGTTTGCAGCATCCACAGTACTTTGCCTTTATTTGAATCCAGACCAATACTGCTAATATGGTTTTCTAAAGGTATTTGCTAAAGTCTGTTAAAACATACTGCTGAAGGTCATAGAATTGGAAATAAATTATTATATCCCAAGGACACAAGAAATAAGAAGAGGAAGAGGCCAGACAGTCCCTCAAGTCTTCCCAACCATTCAACAAAATCATGGCTGATCTACCCTAGCTCTCAACTTCTCTTTAGTTCCAGCTCCTCATGGCCTCAACTCCCTAATATTTCAAAAATCTCCTCTCTAAATACTGTTAGTGTTGTAACCTCTAAAATTCTCAGAGGTAAAGAATTTCAAATATTCTCTATCCTCTGGGAGAAGAAATTCTTTTGCATCTCAGTTTTAACTTAGTATTCCCTTGTTCTGTAATTATGTTCACTACTTAGAGACTCGCCCTTTAGTGGAAAGATCTTCTCAACATTTCCTATCAAACCTCCTTAGAACCACGTACATTTCCATAACATCAACTCTCATTCTTCTGAAGTGTAATGAATAAAGGCCTAATCTGTTTAACCATCCTTGATAAGTCAACATCTTCATCCCAGGAATCAGTTTAGCAATCTCACCGAACAATCTCCAATGTCAGTGTATTCTTTCCTTAATATTGGGACAAAACAGTACACATTACTCTGGTGCAGCCTCCCCAGCACACCACTTCAGTTGTAACAGCACTTCCCTAGTTTTGAGCTCCAATCTTCTAACATTAAAGGTCAAAATTCCATCTACCTTCTGAATTACTTACTGCTAACCTGTGTGACACATGAGTTCAGTGGTCCAAGACAGAGTAAGATAAATGTATAGATGCTCCAATGTACAAATATGACTAGTGGTGTCCCAACTATCTACTAATTTGTTATCATGGGATAGAATGCCATATATCTATATTTGGCAATGATACAATGACAGGCTGTATTGTAAACATATACAGAAAAGCATAAATGACAAATCTATTGATTTAAGTAAGGGGAAAAAAAACTAGTCAATAGGTTTGCATACAGCTAAATGCAAGGTCATCCGTTTCTGAAGTAAAATGAATGGAAGCGTACTTCCTAAAATGAGAAAAGGCTAAAATTAATGAAGGCAAGAGGAAACTGGAATCCATGTTGATGTTATATTCATTCGTGGGATGTGGGATTGCTAAGTAGGCCTCTCCCTAATGGCCATGTACAAAATTGGGGTGAGCAATCTTCATTAACTACTGCAGTCTTTGGAATGCAGGGGCACACATCATGCTGTTAAAAGAGAGTTCCAACATTTTGACGCTGCAACAATTACGGAAAGGTGATAGTCAGAATGGCGCATGATCTAGAGAAGAACTTGCACATAGTGGGTGCTCCCAAGCATCTGCTTCCCTTGTCCTTCTTGGTGGTAGAGGTTGTGGTTTTAGAACGTGTTGTCAAAGCAGCCTCAGATGGTACACATTCTAGACACTGTGCTTCAGTGGTGAAGGATCTGAATGCTGAAGGTAGTGGCTGTGGCACCAGTCAAGTGGGTTGCTTTGTCCTGGATGGTGTCAAGCTTCTTGAGGAGCTGCACTCATCCAGGTAAATGATGAGTATTCTATCACATTCCTGACTTGTGCGAAAGGCTTTAGGGAGAGAGAGGGACAGAATTCCCAGTCTCTGAGCTGCTCTTGTACCATAGCATTTAAATGGCTGATTCAGTTCAGATTCTGATCAATGGTGACGCAGGCGTTCCAACAATGGTAGTGGCATAGAACATCAAGGGCGATGGTCAGTTTCCCTCTTGTTGGAAATGGTCATTTCATGACATTTGTGTGGCACGAATGTTAATTGCCACTTATCAGCCAAAGCCTGCATGTTGCTCAGGTCTTGTTGTATATGGACACAGATCCTGAATGATGCTGAACATTGCGCAATCATTAGTAAACTTCCCCACTTCTGACCATAAGACAGGGAATAGGATGGGCAATGAAAGTGGTTTTCAATCAGCTAGGTATAGTGATTGTAACAAGGTCAGCCATGTGGACCTGACAGAATAACAGTTCCATGATTAGGGTTGTCAATCTGTTCCAATCAGGGAGCCCAGGCTGAGAGATATAAACAGGAGTGTTGGAGGTCCTGTTCACTCAGAGAGCTGGCTCTGAGAAAAATAGATGTGTGTCAGGGTGTAAGTAAAGGGTGACCTGGTGACGGGATACCAGCGTCATGGAGTTATTGAAGTGACAATGAGGATAATGCATGCTCCTGAATAAATTTGCTTGCTCAAACGTCTTTGAGTTGGGAACATGCAATTCTGGCAACATGTTGTTACGTGAGAAGTTTGACTTGTTTGATTCTGCTGGAAAATGCAATTTTTTTACCTGGTAAATGACATTGAGGCAGTTGAAAAGCAATGCGTAATTCTCCTGACAGCTTGTGGACCCACAGCTTTTTCAGTTAGAAGGAACCTGATTTTCCCTGAGTGTACCGCAAGGGTCGGTGTTGGGTCCACTGCTGTTTGTCATTTTTATAAATGACCTGGATGAGGGCAGAGAAGGATGGGTTAGTAAATTTGCAGACGACACTAAGGTCGGTGGAGTTGTGGATAGTGACAAAGGATGCTGTAGGTTGCAGAGAGACATTGATAAGCTGCAGAGCTGGGCTAAGAGGTGGCAAATGGAGTTTAGTGCAGACAAGTGTGAAGTGATGCACTTTGGTAGGAGTAATCGGAAGGCAAAGTACTGGGCTAATGGTAAGATTCTTGGTAGTGTAGATGAGCAGAGAGATCTCAGTGTCCATGTACACAGATCCTTGAAAGTTGCCACCCAGGTTGACAGGGCTGTTAAGAAGGCATACAGTGTTTCAGCTTTTATTAATAGAGGGATCGAGTTCTGGAACCAAGAGGTTATGCTGCAGCTGTACAAAACTCTGGTGCGGCCGCACGTGGAGTATTGTGTACAGTTCTGGTCACCGCATTATAAGAAGGATGTGGAAGCTTTGGAAAGGGTGCAGAGGAGATTTACTAGGATGTTGCCTGGTATGGAGGGAAGGTCTTATGAGGAAAGGCTGAGGGACTTGAGGCTGTTTTCATTAGAGAGAAGAAAGTTGAGAGGTGACTTAACTGAAACATATAAAATAATCAGAGGGTTAGATAGGGTGGATAGGGAGAGCCTTTTTCCTAGGATGGTGATGGCGAGCACAAGGGGCATAGCTTTAAATTGAGGGGTGAAAGATATAGGACAGATGTCAGATGTGGTTTCTTTACTCAGACAGTAGTAAGGGAATGGAACGCTTTGCCTGCAACGGTAGTAGATTCGCCAACTTTAAGTACATTTAAGTCATCATTGGACAAGCATATGGACGTACATGGAATAGTGTAGGTTAGATGGGCTTCAGATCGGTATGACAGGTCGGCACAACATCGAGGGCCAAAGGGCCTGTACTGTGCTGTAATGTTCTATGTTCTATAAAAAAATTAGATACTAAAGCATTTCAAGATTTAGTTAAGGAACATTACAACCCCAAGCTTCCTCTAGCTCTGAGACACTATTGGTTATTGTCAGCAATCTGAGAACCAGGGCAATCTGCATCATGATTTTTGACTACGTTAAGATGACTGGCAGAGGTACTGGCTTTGGTTTCAGTCTTAATGAGATGCTAAGATACCATTTGGTACATAGGATTAATGATATAATCATGCAAAAGTACCTTCTAGCTGAAGACCAACTGGACTTCAAACGGGTACTACAACTGGCTTTATTATTGGAAAAAAAATGCGAGCAGAGCATATGAGTTGTACGGTAGTCCGATGGAAGTGTACATCTTCACCAATCCAACTGAGCTTGGGGAACACCACTTGAGAGAATTGCATTGCCTCACTCAGGACATATCCTGAACAGAGGGACTCTAGGTCAGCCCAAAACCCCAAAACAAAGCCAAGCCTCAGCCAAACAGTTAAAACTTTCTTCAGGATCCAGGCCAGCAAGCCATTGTAGTTGCTGCGGTATGCAGACTCAAGACAGCAAGAGTCCCCACTAGACCAAAATTAAGTAAGAGAGCTCAAAGGCCAGTATCTAAGAGAGTTCACACCCTGGAAAGTCTGGTTTGGAACATTCAAATTACTTCGCAACATCTAAATCAGAATCAATCAAAATAAACATCTGGTCAAATGGTCATCCAGTTCTAACGGAGATCAATGGCATGGCCATTTCAGTGATCACAGAACCAGTCTTGAAAAATTCATTCTGGACTCCAATCCTTCAGTTTGTACAAGACCTGAGCCAGACTGACAATCTATTCAGGTTAACTTATTCGTACAACTTCAGTTCTGGTCTGTTATGGTTCAGTTACCATTGACTGTAGTAAAATGCTCAGGCCCAAGTCTAATGGAACAAAATTAGAATCACAGAATCCCCACAGTGTGGAAGGAGGCCATTCAACCCATCAAGTCGACACAAACCCTCTGAAGAGCAGCCCACCCAGGCCCATCCCCCTATCCTACCCCTGTAAGCCTGCATTTCCCATGGCTAATCCACCCAGCCTCTTCATTCCTGGACACTACAGGCAAATTAGCATGGCCAATCCACCCTAACCTGCACATCTTTGGACTGCGGGAGGAAATCAGAATACCTGGAGGAAACCCACGCAGACACAAGCAGAATGTGTGATCTCCACACAGACAGTCACCCAAGGGTGGAATCGAACTCAGCTCCCTGGTGCAGTGGAACAGCAGTGCTAACCACTGAGCCACCGTGCCATTCAATTAGTTGAGAATGATTCACCTAGCTCAACATGTTTCAATTAGAAAATGGGTGCCTGAGTGAAGACTTGATTAAATACCCTGAAGTTTTTCAGGAAGGTCTAGGGAATATCAAAAGAGGCACAGTCACTCAGAAGCAATTCCATGATTCTGCAAGCCCACCCAGGGCCATTTTCCTTACAGACAAAGTTGATACCGAAATCAGGCAGCTGGAAAACGAAAGAATCATCCAATGGTCTGGTCCAAAGAAAACAGCAGTCCAAACTTTAATGGCAAGCTTAAAGAAACAGCCCATAGCTTCACTAGGTACCAAACCGTCCTGGTTCCTATTTGATAGTAGGACCTCATGCACTACAGGGTTAGCTCCAGCAGATTTGCTAAATGGAAGAAGACTCCACATCAGGTTAAATCTCAATTTCCCGAAACAGCGGATGGGAAGGGTGAAACAACATCAAGAATGCCAATGCTGAACACAACACTTTGTTAAGTGAGAGGCACAGTTTACTTCAGGGGATAAATTTTGGTTTGGGAAGGTCAGGTCCAGTGAAGTATAACATTCGGGTAGGTATGATGGTCCTGAACGAGCACATACACCATATGAAAGCTGTAAACTCGCAAACAGTACAAGAGCAAAATGCACCCTGTCCTTCAACTTCCTTTCCGACTATTCCGGAATGAGTGTATTCTCTTCCTCCATTAAGCACTGAAGATACCTCAGAATCTGAGATGGACACGGCAGATGTTATTGCCTTGATGCTTGCCACCTCAAGAGAAGTACGAATTGCTTCCAAGACACACTGGGTGAAAAGGCAAACTACTGTGCATTACATGGCATTTGTTTCAGAGGCAAGGTTGGAGGAACCTGACTTGGTGCTAAAACACTCCAGGAGGAAGTACAAAAATAAGCCAGCCTATGTCCTCAGACTCAGAGGGAGAGATATGCGATGTTTGTAGCAAGGTCAGCCAGGTGGACATCACAGAATATGAGTTCCTTGATTGGACCTGATTTACAGCTCCAATTAGGGAGCCCTGGCTGATAGATATAAACAGGAGTGTCAGGGGTTCTGTTCATTCTTACAGCTGGCTCTGAGGAAGCTGAATCAGTGTCAAGGAATCTCCATGAGTAATTAAAGGGTGACTTGGTGTTGGGATACTGGCCTCTGAGGGATTATTTCACCAGGAAGGAGATTGAAAAATTCTAAACAGTAACCTCAGAATTACTCTCAGATTTGCAAGGTTATATCGAACCTGACAGGAACCTCAGATTCAACAGAAGTAAAACAATAAAAGGAAATATGTGAAGTTCAAAAAAAAAAGAGACACCAAAGTAATGGCAAGCATCAAACAGGATGAAAAATGAAGAATGTTATTTACAGAGCTCGAAACTGTATTGTTAATATTAGGCACGCATGACATCATGAAATTAGAGATGCATGCGAAGTGGATGATACAATAATAACAATAAGAATAGGTGGCTTGAATTTATATATAGATTGAATTCACAGAAATCCTCAGACAGATCACAAGATGCCCGTACAGCACCTTCCAAACCCACGACCACTTCCATCTGGGAGGACAAGGACGGCAGATATATGGGAACACTACCACCTGCAAGTTCCCCTCCAAGCCACTCACTATCCTGACTTCGAAATATATCACTATTCCTTCACTGTCACTAGATCAAGATCCTGGAGTACCCTCCCTAATGGTATTGTGGGTCAGCCCACAACAGGGGAACCATCGTGGTTCAAGAAGGCAACACACCACCACCTTATCAAGGACAACTAGGGCCAGGGATAGGCAAAAAAATTATGGCCAACCAGCAAAACCCACATCCCACAAATGAATTTTAAGAAATTTCTTACCTCAGAGGCCGTGGAAGCTGAGTCATTGAGCATGTTCAAGACATAAATTGTTAGGTTTCTGGAGACTGATTACATTTAGGGATCTGAAGGTACTAGCAAAAGGGCCTTGGTGAGTTAATCTCATGCATGTTGTCAATAGTACACTGTAGCTGTACTAGAAAAGCTTGACTAGGGGTGCAGCTATCTTAGAAGGACAAGTCTGCAGTATAATTGCCAGAATGGCAATGGGGCCATAGCCTTTCCAGTGTCCAGTGCCTTCTGCTGTTTTTTGATGTCACATGACAACTGGCATTTGTGAAGCTGGTGACCTCAGGAAGAGGCCAAGATAGGATGGTAAAATGTCAAGAACAGGTACCAAACATAATCAACAGGACTACTGAAATGGAACACAGAAGAAAGGAGTTGGGAACAATTATTGAGCTGCCCCTTCCAACCTGCTTCACCATCCAATAAGATCATGGCTGATCTGATGATGTCTCAGTTCTACTTTACTGCCTGCACTCCATTACCCTTAACTCCTTTGACTATCAAAGATCAGTTTTATTCAGCCTTGAATAGATTTAAACACCTGGGCTCTGCTACCAGCTACAAAGAGAATTCCATCCTCTAAGGACCTTCAGAGACAAAACAAACCCTCATCTTTGTCTTAAAAGTGAGACTTTCCATCCTTAAACTATGTCAGCTAGTTTTAGACTCCCCCAAAAAGGGAAACATCCTAGAGGCATCAATCTAATCGGTCACCTCAAGATCTTACATTTGAATAAAATCATCTCTCATTCTTCTAAACTCTACCGTACACAGAGCTAGATTATGCAACCATGATTCATACAATAAGCTCTTCATACTATGAAAGAGCTGAGTAAACTTATCTGAACCACTTCTAAAACAATTATATCTTTTTCAAAACAGCAGGCCAAAACAATACTCTGTATTTCAGGTTTCTATATTTACATTCCATTCACTGTGCAACAAATGGTAACATTCAATCTGACAATCACCTGTCATCCTGCAAACTCACTGTGAGATTCATGTACCAGAACATCCAGATACCTCTGTATCACCAAATCCTGCATTCTCTCACCATTTAAATAGTATGCTGCTTTTCTATTATTCCTGGTAAAATGGACAAATACACATTTACCCACACTATACTCCATCTGCCAAGATTTTGCCACTCACTTAATCTGTGTACATTGTTTTCCAGACACCCTACCTTCTGACAACTTACCTTCCTGTCCATTTTGGTACCATCAACAAATTTAGCGACCATACTGTCAGTTCATTCATCAAATCCATTGACATTGGCCCCATCATAGATTCCTACGGCACTCCACAATTTACAGCATTTCAATCTGAAAACAATTCAGTTAATCTCTCCCATTTCCTGTTCACTCGCAAATCCTTCATTCATGCTAAAATGTAAGCACTTACACCATGCCAAAACTTTTGACATAGCACCTTATCGAATGCATTCTGAATTTCTACATACTCACAGATCTACCAGTCAGTTCCCCTCTATCCAACATGAATGCTACTTTGTCAAAATAAAACCCGAGTTAGACATAATTTCCTTTTCACAAAAGCATACTTTTCTAACAACCACAACAATCTTTTTAACCTTTAATATTTCTCATCTGTACCCAAACTAATTTTACATTTTGATTTTGAAATTAAGGTCATCTCTCAGAACTGAGCCAATAGCATGCTTAATAAATGTCACCACACCACCTCTTCCTATCTTCCTGCTATTTGATATGTCAAATACTTTTCAACATTCAGTTCTCAGCCTTGGTCACCTTTCAACACATATCTATAATTCTCAGAGTTATACAGCATGGAACTAGATCCTTCGGCTCAACTCATCCATGCTGACCAAGGAATTATGAACTTGCATTCCCCAAGTCCCTCTGTTTAACAACATTCCCCAGGGCCCTACCATTAACTGTGTAAGTCCTGCCCTGGTTTGACTTACCAAATTGCAACACCTCACATTTATATAAATTAAACTCCATCTGCCATTCCTTAGTCCACTGACCCACGAACCCACGAGAGGCATTTGGTCCACACCGCTTCCTGAGTTCAATGACCATTTTCTTCATTTTGTTGACATTGAGGGAGGGATTGTTGGTTACACCACGCCAATAAGCTATCTCTTTGCTGTACGCCAGTCTCGTTGTTTGAGATCCAACCCACTACAGTAATGTCAACAGTAAGTTTGTAAATGGAACTAGAACTGAATTTGGCCACACAATCATGAGTGTATAAGGACTAAAGGGGCTGAGTACTCAGCCTTGTGGAGCACCGGTGTTGAGGAATATTGTGGAGAAGCTGTTGTCATATGTTCTTACTGGCTACAGTCTCCATGTCAGGTCCTGAGGATTTAACCACCTTCATGCATTATAAGACCTCCAGTACCTCCTCTTCTGTATTGTGGACGTTTTTCCAAGATATCACTTTTTATTTCCCCAAGTTCCCTAGCTTCCATGTCTTCCTGCACAGTAAATACTGATGCAAAATATTCACTCAGGGTCTTGTCCATCTTCTGTGGTTACACACATACATGGCCCCATTTATCTTTAAGGAGCCCTATTCTCTCCTTTGCTGCTCTTTTTGCCCTTAATATACTTGCAGAATCTCTCTGGGTTCTCCCTAATTTTATCTGCCAAAGTTATCTCATGTCCCCTTTTTGCCCTCCTAATCTCCCTCTTAAATGTACTTCTGTACGCCCTATTACTCCTGGAGGGATTCATTTGATCCCAGCTTTCTATACCTGACATATGCCTCCTTTTTCTAGTCATTCAATGTTCCCTACTCCTGCCACCCTTGCCCTTCACACTAACAGGAACATGCTGACCCTGAACTCTTGTCATCTCACTTTTGAAACCAACTTCCTCCTTTTATCTGCAAACAGCCTCCCGCAATCAACTGTTGAAAGTTTCTGTCTAACATCATCAAAATTGGCCTCGTCTCAAGTCAGAACGTTAACCTGTGCACCAGACCTATCCTTTTCCATAACAATTTTAAAATTAATAGAACAATGATCACTGGTCCCAAAGTGCACCCCTGCTAACACCTCAATCACCTGTCCTGCCTCATGTCCCAAGGGGAAGTCAAGTTTTGCCTCTTCTTTATATAATGATTCAAAAGGTTTTCTTGACCACACTTAAATTCCTCACCATCCAAGCCCTTCACACTTCGGGAGTCCCTGTCCTACCGATTTAGCCCCATCTGTGCTAACAATTAGTGATAAATGCTGGCCTGTGTATCAAGACAAGTAGAATATGATAAAATCATGCTTCACCTATATAAAGCTATAACTAGACGACACCATGACAATTGAGATTAGCTCTGAGCACTACAACTAAAGATGGAGATACTGACCTTGGAGGGAGTGCAGTGACTGACAGTTGGAATCCAAGAGTTAAATTACCAACTGGGATTCCACAAACTAAGATTGCATCCCCTAGAGTTTAAAAGGTTCAAGAGGAATCCTATTAAACTTTGCAACGTATAGGGAAACAAATTGGGTGGGTACAGGAAAACTATTTCTGCTAGTTGGAGAATCTAGGAATTGCGGCACAGACTCTGAGAGCCAGGCCTCTTAAAAATGAAGTTAGGAAATATTCCCACATGCAAAGGACAGTTTGGAATGCTCTTCTGCAAATGCCAATGGATGCAACATGAATGATTAATTTCAAAAGGGAGACTGATACATTTTTGCCAAGCAAAAGCATTGAGAGGTATGGGAAATAGGTGGCAATATGTTCAGTGAAGGATCAGTCATGATCTCATTGAACAGCAGACCAGGCTTTAGGGGGTTAGATTAGATCAGATTAGATTCCCTACAGTGTGGAAACAGGCCCTTCGGCCCAACAAGTCTACACCGCCCCTTGAAGCATCCCACCCAGACCCATCCCCCTATAATCCACACACCCCTGAACACTATGGGCAATTTAGCATGGCCGATCCACCTAGCCTGCACATCTTTGGACAGTGGGAGGAAACCGGAGCACCCGGAGGAAACCCACGCAGACACGGGGAGAACATGCAAACTCCACAGACAGTCGCCCGAGGCTGGAACTGAACCCAGGTCCCTGGCGCTGTGAGGCTGCAGTGCTAACCACTGAGCCACTGTGCCGCCCTCATGGTTAATATGGTTTCATCCTGCTTCTATGTTTCTACGCTCTTACTGGATCAAAACATTATCTGTTTCTATCTCCACAGACGCTGCCAGGCCAACTGAGTTTCACAAGCACTTTGTTTTTATTTCAGACCTGCAACATCAGCAATATTTTCAGAGATAATGGGAACTGCAGATGCTGGAGAATTCCAAGATAATAAAATGTGAGGCTGGATGAACACAGCAGGCCAAGCAGCATCTCAGGAGCACAAAAGCTGACGTTTCGGGCCTAGACCCTTCATCAGAGAGGCTCTCTGATGAAGGGTCTAGGCCCGAAACGTCAGCTTTTGTGCTCCTGAGATGCTGCTTGGCCTGCTGTGTTCATCCAGCCTCACATTTTATTATCGCAATATTTTGCTTGTTTTTGCTTTTATCAGATCTCTTCTTCCACATAAAAACAGAAAGAACTGCGGATGCTATAAATCAGGAGCAAAATCAAAGTTGTTGGAAAAGCTCAGCAGGTCTGGCAGCATCTGTGAAGGAAAAAAAATAACACTTCGGGTCCGGTGACCTTTCATCAGGGCTCAGAGTTCTGAGTCCCTCAGAGTTCTGAGGAAGGGTCACTGGATGCCAAATGTTAACTCTTTTTTTCCTTCCCAGATGCTGCCAGACCTGCTGAGCTTTTCCAGCAACTGCTAGGCCTCAATCACTTACTCCATCACCACAGTGGAATCATTGCAGTACGCCAATATTAATGAATTATTTTATCAACCATGATTTCAGGAACTTAGCCCATCTCACCTGCCTTTACTGAGTAGGCCCACATCTCCAATCAAGACACACTTACAAAATGGCAACTCTGTCAATTTTAATGCTGCCTGATGCTCTCGTATCCATTGGTCACTCTACACATTTGAACCTATAGAGAATTGACTCGTCATCCAGCAATGAACATGATCCAGTCCTTATGTGTCCACACAACTCGGAGATTAGAAGATCTCAGTTAATGTTCCCCTTTATAAACCAAACAGCTGACACAACTATAACCACTGCCTACAACTCTGTAGCTCTGCCTCATCTCCAAGTATTCCAGATCAGAAACCACTGAAGATAGAATAGCCTCCCCTATAAAATAAAGGGATTTCCTGTGACTTAATAGAAGAACAGGACATGAGCCACAAATATCATTGAACTTGAAGCTTTTACTCAATGTCCATTGACAATTCTTCCAACACTACTCTGAGGAGCCTATTTGAACATGATCAAAATAATTATGCAGATGAAAAACTTCAAATAATTTTAATTCAGCTGGAATTAGGCAGCTCCCATGCAGCTTCTCTCTCTGCAAGATCAAGTCAAATGCACATACAAGATGCAAGCCCACACTGCCCAGCAAAGTGTATTACGTGTGTGTTCCAGACACTGATTATCTCATAATTCAGAAGGAGAAAGTGACTTATTCTCATACTGCTTCTTCTTCCCCTGGCTGTGATATTATTCAGCTAAATTTCTAGGTGACATCAAGTATTCCTGAGGAGCTTCCGTGTGTCAGCAAGACAATTCATGCTGACAGAGTATTTGTCATCACAAAACATGGTCATTAGCTTCAATCCTGCCAAAGTTCAGACACAGCTTTCAACTGGGGACAGCAATCAGTAAAAAAAACGTGGCCAACATTTTCTTAATCAAAGGTAAAATAATCCCACTGTCCCTCTAAATGACCCCTCTGGAAATATCCAGTTGAAGGCCATTCCTAGGATGGAGTAGGGATCAAACAAAGAAGAAAATGGTGATCATAGTCTTGGATATTTCAGTGCATGGAACATACATTTAAAGAGATTGAAAGAACTGCATTTTTTTATACAAAGCACTATTCCCACTAGTCTGGAGTTTTGGGGGTTTGTATTCAGACAGTCAACGTACCAAATGAAGATTTTAGTAAAGGCACAAGAATAAAAAATGAGTACTGCAATCTTATCAGAGATAATAGGAACTGCAGATGCTGGAGAATCCAAGATAACAAGGTGTGGAACTGGGTGAACACAGCAGGCCAAGCAGCATCGGAGGAACAGGAAAGCTGACATTTCGGGCCTAGACCCTCTCTATACTGCAATCTTATGTCCAGCATAGGAATAAGTTGCCAGTTTTAAAATCCCACAGGACGTTTCGATGGCAAGTACGCTAGTAATTCAAAAAATACTTCCTGTTTTACTTCAACAAGTTCAAAACTTGTAAGTGTATTTGCTATTTTATGTTGATATAACAGCATCCTCTTTTCTCCTATGACAGTATAAAGTAAATTTAAAATAGATATCTTGGCTGTACTGAAGTAAAGGTAACTGTCAAATTAAACACTCCCACTTTTAAATGAAGTAATAACTGACTGTCTTTCATCACTGTTATCAGCTGTTATTAAATCATCCCAATATCTTCTTCCACTATTTACTCCACTTACCTGTGCTCCCATTTCATTGTACAAAAGCTTCAGAGCTGTCAATTGCTCATCCATTAATTTAGGGTTCTCAGTCTGCTGTTTCTGAACAATTTGTCGCCCAGTCTTTATTACTGTCTCTACTTCAAGTTTCACTTCACTCAGTGTTTTATATAATTTCTAAAACAGAGAAAATCTTTTAATTAGCAAACATGGTAACAGATGATACCAACAACAAAAAACTGAATGGCGTATATAATCTAGACATGTTTATCTGTGCAGGGATGGAATAGTTGAGGGCAGGAAAATAACCTTCCAATTTAAAACTACAATAAAATTCATCCTTAATTCAATGGTTGTGACAATTCTATTTACTTAGATAGGCTTCCCAGTTTAAAAAATGTTTCCATAAACCAATCAATTTTTAACAATTTTTCAGGAAAATCACATTTTGCAAAATCCATCCAAGGCGATTTTAAACAAGAAGTCGAATTGCAATTAAAATGTCCATAAAAGCGCTGTGACATATTCTACTTAAGGATCTTTGCCATTATGACAAACACATTCAATGTTTTATAAACTAAGTTGAAAGTGCTGTATTCAGCAAAATAACAAATGCAATTGCAAGGCCAATTATCTGTAAATTAATTTTTAAATAATTTATTTTTAATTAAATAGTTGGAAGACAGTAAAATTGGCAATCGGCAGGGTAATATGCTTCTCCTGCAGAACGTGGGAAATCAGAGACAGTCTGAACATCTCTAAAGATGACAACTGCAGGAAGTGTGTCCAATCAGAGCTCCAATCAGATTGTATGAATCGATTAGAGTAGCAACTGGACGCACTTAGAAGCATGCTGGAGATTGAAAGCCTCCTAGACAGGAGTTTTAGAGATGTGGTGCACCCAATGTTCATGCAGAGAGATGGGTGACCACCAGAAGGAGCAGGAGTCACCAATGGCTATCCCCCTCTCCAACAACTATACTGTTTCAGATACTGTGGGCAGGATGGGGTGGATGACCTATCAGGGGATGGTGACAGCATCAGCCAAAATGGTGGCATCACAGCCAGGCCTGTTATACAGGAGCAAGTTTCAAAGTGCAGAAGAGCAGTCGTAATAGGGGACTCCATTGTCAGGGCCTCAGGTAGGTCTTTCTGTGGCTGGAAAAGGGACTCCAGAATGTTGTGTTGCCTCCCTCAGATCAGAGTCAAGGAGGTCTCTGAGCGGCAGAGGACATTCTCAAAAGGGAGGATGAGCATTCAGATGTTATGGTATACACTGGTACTAATGACATAAGTTGGAAAAGTGACAAGGTCCTGCAAAGAGAGTTCAGGGAGTAAGATAGTAAGTTGAAAAGCAAGGCCAGTAGGTTTGTGATTTTAGGATACTCCCTCTGCCACATGCTAGTGAGGCTAGGATAGGAAGATAGCACAGTTAAATATGTAGGAGGGAGGGCTTCAGATATGGATTTCTTCCAAGGCAGGTAGGAAATGTACAAGAAGGATGGGTTGCACCTAAACTGGGGGAACACCAATATCGTAGTAGGGAGATTTTCTAATGCCACTCTGGAGGGCTTAAACTAGTATGGTAGGGGGGCAGGAACCAGAACATTCGACGGAAGAGCGATTTAAGACTAAGGTCAGTAAGGCCAAGGGGAAGAACAGAAAAAGAGAGGTTGCTGAAATGGCGGGATTGGCAGACTGAAGTGTATTTGTTCTAACACGAGGAGTATGACAGGTATGACAGATGATCTTAGAGCTTGGATTAATATATGTAACTATGATGCTGTAGCTACTTCAGAGACTTGGTTGAGAGGGGGTCAAGGCTAGCAGCTTAATGTTCTGGGATTCAGATGTTTCAGGCATTGCAGAGAGGGATGTGAGGGAGTCGCATTACTGACTAGGAAGAACATCACAGCTGAGGAAGGACACCTTGAAGGGCTCATCCAGCAAAGCTCAGGAATAGGAAGGGTCCATCACTTTGATGGAAATGAAGTACAGGCCTCCTAAAAATCAGCAGGAGATAGAGGAATAGATATGTCTACAAACTATGGAAAAGCTTATGGAGTACTTTGTCCAGTTCTGGTCACCCAGTTATAGGAAGAATTTTATTAAGCTGGAGAGGGTTCAGATGAGATTTAACAGGATGTTGCTGGGAATAGAAGGTTTGAGTTATAAATAAAAGGTTAGATAAGCTGGGACCTTTTCTCACGAGTGTATAGGAGGTTGAGAGGTGACCTTATAAAATCATAAGGGGTATTGACAGCGAAAAGACACCTGCCATTTAACCTAAGATAGGGAATTTCAAGACAAGGCAGCACAGTTTAAGGTGAGAGGAGATAGATTTTAAAGAAGGTTTGTGGGGCAATTTTTTTCTACAGAAGTGAGGAAGTGGTGGAATAGGGTGTAGTCACAATGTTTAAAAGACACTTAGAGAAGTAGACGAATAGGACAGGTTTGGAGGGCTATGGGCCAGAAGGCAGGTGGGGCTAGTTTAGTCTGGGATTATGTTTCTATGAGTCTGTTTTTGTGCTGTATAACTCCATGACTCAGAAGATTGCATGTCTAATACAACCTATCAACATGAGATAATACAAATAATGAATGGCCAAAAGGTAAAGTTCTGGAAAAATCCAGCACGTAGCATCTGAGGAGACAGAGAAACCAGAGTTAACATTTTGAATCCAATATTACTCTTCTTTGGGCAAGAACTGACTTGATGTACAACATAGCTTACAATTTCATGATGTTTACCATACAACAATCCAACTGGGGCTGTATTTCCTCAGGTTCAACACTCCTCATGTCCAACACATGCAGTTCTGCTCGAACGCCATCCAACACATGTTTACAATCTAGCATACGCTGCTCAAAATTTGCTGGCTTCTGGAAAAGCTGGAATTTTGTTGACACTTCTCGAAGTTTCCTCTGTTAATTATACAAAATGGCAAACTAGTAAAGACCGTTGAGCTTCATGGTGCCTTGCACTTTGCTAGTTTACAAAAGAGTACGTATAGCTATCTAGGAAAAGCACAGAGAGAAATATCAGAAAATGGAAGTTTATGCAAATTAACAGGGTGACTGATTTAAACTATATATACAGCCTCGTGGCATATACATCTGCAGCCCATAATGACCAAAAGCTTTCTGTGCATTGTATACAAAAGCGCACACACTTACAAAGGTAAAGACAAACGAGAATAAAGTGAAAACCCAAACTACCGCATACAGTCCTCAGTGCAGCAAAGGCCTATAGAAAGAAATATAGGGAGAAAGTGATACACACACGTAAGAAACAACTTAAGGAAGTATCAGTAGCTGAAAATTTCAACATTTACATAAAGAACCACTGCAAAACATACAAGTGTACTTAAGCTCAGTACTTTCAGAATTAGAATCCACATCACCAATTTATATCAAATAAAATTCAAAAATCCCTGGCCACTCAATGTGCAGAAAGTTAACAGAACAAAATAAGGCTAAAGGGAGACAAAATAAAGAATTGACTTAAACTTGTAACTTTCTTTTTGTGAAAGATCATTACCACTGGGCAGTTTAGAAGTTCCTCCAAGAAAGCCCTCTAAATACACCACATTAGATGTCAAATCTCCCAAAGAGCTTTCTGAACTTAAAAGTAGAAAATTTCCTTGCATGCATTGCAGTTACAGTTTAAACAAGCCAGGACTCATGTTTCTTTATGGTTCGAGTACAAGAGAAAAAAAGCCACACTCATATTTGCTCAAACTTATCCAAAACAGAACAGTATGGCAAGTATGTACAAGCAGGGACCTACAAAATATCAGCATTCGAATTGTCCAATTTCATCCTCTCATACATTCCTCCCATGCAAACCTACAGCTCTCATAACACTGCCAACACCACTCCCTACCCGCTATTCATCCTAAGCATCCCCATCCTTCTAATGCCAATCCTTCTATCGCATTCCATCCTTCTAATCCCTTTTCTCTATGCAATTTTATTCTTCCAATACAACTCTCCTCACACTATTCCACTGCACTATTCCGGCCCTTTCATGTCAATCAATCCCAATTCCTGTTCCCCAAGCCCCATTGTTTCCATCCCCATCCATTGCTCTATCTCCACTGCATGCCTCTTATGTTAATTGTCCAGCATGCTACCACTATCCCTCTCTCTCCTGTGCCTGGTGCTCAACCCCTCAGTCCAATCTCATTCCCCAAGTCTTTCAGCCAGGGTACCCTGACCTTTGAAGTCTACTTACTGTCTAATGTTATTTTTCTCCACGAACCCCCGGCTCCCTTTAACCCATTTTACTGTCACTGCTACTATCAACCATCGGTTGCCACGTGTCTCATACTCCAACTCTCTACATGCCCAAGTGCCTCAGATGGGAGGCTCCAACAACTAAAACAACCTACCAGTCAATCAGAAAAGTGTGTACAAACAAAAATTATGTTTAACCATACAATACATAAAACTAAGAATTACTACAGCCACTTCAGAATTGCAACAAAAGTTGAACTTGTAACATTTTTTTTCAAAGTCAAACATCAGAGTCATACAAAACAGCAAGAGACCCGTCGTTCCAACTCAGCCACGCCAACCAGGCATTCCAATCTGACTCAGCCCCAATTGCCGGCATTTGGCCCATATCCCTCTAAACATTTCCTATTCATATACCCATCCAGATGCCTTCTAAATGTTGAATTGTACCCAGCTCCACCACTTCATCTGGCAGCTCATTCCACACACGCTCCACATTCTGCGTGTAAATGGCACCCCTCAGTTCTTTTTTAAATCTTTCTCCTCTCACCTTAAACCCATACCCTCTAGTTTTGGATTCCCTCACCGAGGTAAGGAGATCTTGACTATTCCCCCTATCCATGTCTCATGATTTTATAAACCTCTATAAGGTCACTCCTCAGCCTCCAACACTTCGAGGGAGAAAAGCCCCAGCTCAAACTCTCGAATCTCAACAACATCCTCCTAAATCTTTTCTGCGGCCTCTCAAGTTTAACAACACCTTCCTATAGGAAGGCAAACAGAATTTAATCAACATATCTGAGACTTCTTCACGTTAAAGAGGTGCACAAATTCATAGTTTGTTTCAAACATTCCAAAATGCAGCATTCAAAGTCTCTCGATTTTCAGTTAATCCATTCGTACCTGAAGCAAATCCAACTGTGTCCCACCACGAGAGTTAGGCTTGTTATCTAACAAAGGCAGGGTCCTCATATTTTTCATCTTCATCTCCTCTAAGTTGGATTCATAAGCTGCAATATCTGTTTTAATTTTCTGTGAACAATAGAAAAAAGACAAGATCATAACTCACACTGGAACATCCTTGCAGAAGGGTAACAGAGCAAGGTACAGTTCCAAAAATCACAACAAATCAGCACATTTTCACATTATGACACTCGTTGACAATCAAGGATAGAGTCAGCAACCATATATTTTCTTGTTAAAATTAGGTTTATATTGATGTTTGTATGGATGCTATTTATGTGGTGTGCATGGACTTCCAGAGGCAGTTCATAAAAAGTGTCACACAACAGACTTCAGAGAAAAGTTGCAGCTCATAGAGCAAAAGGGACAGTAGCAACATGAATACAAAATGATTGAGCAATAGGAAACAAAGAATAATGGTCAATGGAATTTTTTCTGGCTGGGGTAAGGCTTGCAGTGGAGTCCCCCACTGTATCCCAAGTATCGGGAGCTTTACTTTTCCTGAAACATATTAATGACCTAGATCTTCGAGTGCAGGAACAATACCAAAGTTTGTGGATAATTCAAAAATTAAACAATTGTAAATTGTGAGAAGGACTGTGTAGAACTCCACAAGGACGTTTGTTGACACACAACATAAGGGGTACAATTCTAAAGAGGATCCAGGAGCAGAGGACCTGGATGTGTATGTACAGAGATCATTCAAAGTATCAGAACAGATGGAGAGAGCAGTTAATAAAATATAGAGTCTCCTGGGCTTCATTAACAGCAGCTTACAGTACAAGTGCAAGGAGGTGATGCTAAATTTGCATACCAGTTTTGTTAGAGCTCAGCAGAGTCCTGTGCACTGGTATGGGCACCACTGTACAGAAAGAAGGTGAACACAATGAAATTAATGCAAAATAAATTAACAGGAATGGTTCCAGGGCCTAGAAAATTCAGTTAAAAGGACAGATTTGAATTTGGAAATGTTCTCCTTGAAGAGAACAAGATCAAGAGAAATCTGCTAGAACTTTTCAACATCATGATGAGGATTGATAGAGAAGAAAGGGAGGAACTGTGTCTCCTTGTAAAAGAGGCACACATTTAAAGTGAATTACCTTAAGAGTCACAGGCTATTTAGTCTATCATGTCTGCTCCACCATTCAATGAGATCATGACAGTCTTCAACTCTACTTGCCTGCTTTTATCCTACAACTCTCAATTCCGTTATTGAAGATCAGTTAAACTCAGTTTGAATATATTGCTCTGCAGCCAACTGCAGTAAAGAATTCTAAAATTCACTAGCCTCATCACTGTCTAAAGGGTGGCACCTTATACGGAGATTATGCCCTCTGATCCTAGTTTTTCCCATAAAGGAAAACAACAACTCTATATATACTTTCTATGTTTCAATGAAGTTGCTTCTCATTCTTTTCATCTCCAATTAAGACAGGCCCAACCTGCTCAACCTCTCCTCATAAGACAGACCCTCCAAATCTGGGATCAACCTAGTGAATCTTCTCTTGACTGCCTCCTCTACTAGTATTTGCAGAGATACTGGATGGGTTGAATGGCGTTCTTCGGTGCCATAACACTTCTGTGATTCTACAGGAGTGCAGGGAGAGTTCATTGAAGGAAATGCAGTTCCGCAATAAAATAGGTATGACAACAAAAGGGCAAAACTGACTTCAGACAAATACAGAAATTGCTGGAGAATCTCAGCAGGTCTGGCAGTATCTGTGGAGAAAAAGCAGAGTTAACGTTTCAAGTTCAGTAACACCACCCTTCAGCACTGGGTTAGGGTTCTGTTTTATTTCCGATTTTCAGCATCTGCAGTTCTTTGGTTTACTTTACTAACTTCAGGTAGGCTTTGATTAATAAAAGAATCAATTCATGAAACTGTTGCAGCACAGAAGGCAGACTCCAGCCCATCGAGTCTGTGTCATCTCTCCAAACGAGCAATACACTTAGTACAATTCACCTACCTTTTCCCACTAACCCTGCACGTTTGATTCTCAGATAACAATCTCATGCCATTTTCAACTGAACTAGCTTCCATCACACTCTCAGGAAGTGCATTCCTGATCATGAACCACCTTCTACATGTAGAACATTTCCTTGCATCACCTTTGCTTCTTTTACCCAGTGGAATTGTTTCTCTCTATCTATCCTGTCCTGAACATTCAAGAGTTTGAAAACCTCTATCAGAACTACTTTTCTTTCTCCAAAGAAAACTGCTGTAACTTCTCAAATCTTTCTTCATTATAGAAGTTCCTGATCCTTAAAACCACTCTTATTAATCGTTTTTGCAGTTTCTCTTATGCTTTCACGTCCTTCCTAAAGCACAGAACCCAGAGCTGGATGTAATACTTCAGCTCAGGCCAACCTGTATCTTGCATAATTTCAACAAAACCTTCTTGTTCCTGTATTCTATGACCCTATCAATAAAGCCTGGTATACTGTATGCTTTATTAACTGCAACTTCAACCTGTCCTGCCGCATTCACTGACTTATACACAAACACAGCCAAGAATAATTTCTTGCCCTCAACAAGATTTGTCAAGGGCAACTTTTCAATTTTCAGAAATGTGTGTTTCGGTCTCTCAAACTCCTTCATTAGGTCATACAATCACTTAGTAGCAATACCTTATGCACTTGTGTTGACATATGGGGGGAGTCAGGCTCACACAGAGGCTGAATTAGAAGAATTCAACAATATCCTGCATATAAGCTTCATTGTTCCATTATTACATCACAGTTAACATAGTAGGAAATCATTAATTTAATTACTGCTGTGTCAAGGCAAGTAATGAAAGACAACAGGCATAAATTTACATTTTTAAAAGAACTGAAAGACACTTCTATAATAAAAAGCCATCACACGACACTTTCTGCAGACTAGTGAGGTCATAGCTAAACACATGAATATCTTACTAGCAGTTACTGCACCTCAAATAATTCATAGCCTGCAAAACATTGTGTAGTCAGATAACATGTACACAAAAACCTTTACGCAAGTAAACCACTGAAAACTAAGTTCTACAACTGACATTGAAGATACTATATTAAAATTATGACATTTTCCCTGAACTCCTACAACTTTTAATCTAGAGGCTCCTCAATAATTTATAAAACATTTATGACTCAGTTTCAAGTATACCCTTACTAAAAAGTTTAAATTCCTACCCACCTTGCAGCCCTTCAACTCCCACTCCAGAACCTCTCACTCTGCCCTTGCAACTCCTCTTCCTGCCTCCCCATTATGACTCCTCTTTTTGCAGCCTCACATCTCAATCCTTTCCAGTCTCCACCCTCCACCAGCTCCTTGGCTTGGACCCTTGCCCTCACTGACCTTGGTCCACATTCTCAACCACTGGTCTCACTCCTGATCTACCCTGTGGTTCCCCCCTCACCACCACCACTCACCTTGCTCCAGATCTCATCTACAAGCTGGTTCACTGGCCTCATTAACCTTCCCAGCAGTCTTGCTTCCTGCCTCTCCCTAGAACGCAAATCCTCCAGTCCCAGCAACATCTTGATAAATCTTCTCTGAACCCGCTCCAATTTTACAATATCTTTCCTACAGCAGGGCAATCAGAACTGTACACAGTACTCCAGAAGAGACCTCACCAACATCCCGTACAACCTCAATGCAAAGTCTCAACTCCCATGTTGAACCATCTGAGCAATGAAAGATACATCTGCTAAATGCCTTCTTAATCACCATGTTCACCTGAGATGCAACTTTCAAAGAACTATGTACCTGAACTTTCAGGTCTCTTGGTTCGACAACACTATCTAGAGCCTTATCATTAACTATTGGGGACAGACTGCCATTTCTGCATCTGCAGTAGTAATTCCAAGATGGGGAGTGCTTCCATGGTGCCAGGGTCAGGAACATTCTAAGGGTGGGCAAGGTAAACAGCCAGACGTTGATTCTGTAATTGCATCAATCATACTGCCGAAAAGAGGAATACAATCCTGCAGAAAAGGTTTATGGAGCAAGCCTCAAAAGGTATTAATGTCCATTTACTTCCAGTACCATACACTACTGAGCACTGAAATAGGCACTTTAAGCTGATGAATGTGTATTGTTTTTGGATAGCTCAAAAAGGTTGTGGCACATGGGATGGTGGCAAATTCTTTCATGAATTAGATACATCAAATGAAACATTTCTGTAACCTGAGCTTCTTGTGGCATTTGTAAGGCATCTATGCGGTCTGTTAAATACAAGGTTAACTGCTTATCCAGCAATCCAAGTGACTCCTGCAGCTTGTGCATTCGCTGTTCATTTTCTTGAGACATTTGTAAATGCTTCTCCAATGAGATCTGCTTGTTCACAGCCTATAAAACAAACAAGGTGTTATGATCAGAGATAATGGGATCTGCAGATGCTGGGGAATCCAAGATAACAAAGTGTGGAGCTGGATGAAATCAACAGGCCAAGCAGCATCTCAGGAGCACAAAAGCTGATGTTTCGGGCCTAGACCCTTCGTCTAGGTCCGAAACATCAGCTTTTGTGCTCCTGAGATGCTGCGTGGCCTGCTGAGTTCATCCAGCTCCACACAAGGTGTTATGATCCCAGCTGATGGTAATACTGGCCAAGTCAGGTCCCAGACTGAAACCTGGCTTAAAGATGATGCATCTTTTTCAGTTAACTATGTGGTGAATAGTTAGAGGGACATATTCACACAAGAACAAGAATAAGTTTATCACACAAAGGAAATGAGCAAAAAATCAAAGCTATCAGAATGTACATGATAGTTAGAATTATCACAAAACACATAGCAAAACAAAGTTTCAATCTGTTTCCAGATACTCACCATTACAAAAACTCAAGTAGTGAGAAATAACATCCCTTATCTCAACACTTTAAGGCTCCATTTATCTGACTACTGACAGCTTCTTTGCCACGGACTGAGGAAACAGTTTGATGTATCTGTTCCAAATCTGTTAATGTGAACTTTTCACAAATTCCAGAACATAAACTTCATCAATTCTAATAACCTGAAGATTTCTAACTGATTTCAATGGTTCACAAATTAAACACTTCAGCTGAGCTAAATGAGTCCCTGCACTACTCATAGGAGGAAAAAAACTAAACTGGCTTCTAAACTCTAGTGTCTACTGGACTGAATATTTTGGTTTTAAAAACTCACTCATCTGGATTCTTCTGAAACAAAAACAAAACTATTACAGAGACATTATAGACATAGTCTGCCTGTCATAAACCTTAACATCTCTTCATTAACACCAAAGGGGCTTGCAATCACCTGTTTCACGACACTTAATGGGTTAGGTCACTGTTCTAATAAGAATCTTTGATCACGTTTCTTTGAAAAGAAAACCTAAAAAAACAGCCTACACTCACCTCCATCCAGCCAGAATACAGATTCCAAAAATAATATTTAATTAAATTATAGACCTTTCATCATAGAGGACAGAAGAGGATTAATTAAAAATCACCATAAAGAAGCCTTATTCAAGGCATTGGGGATACCTCTCAGGATTAGATTAGATTAGATTCCCTACAGTGTGGAAACAGGCCCTTTGGCCCAACAAGTCCATACTGCCCCTTGAAGCATCCCACCCAGACCCATCCCCCTATAATCCACTCACCCCTGAACACTATGAGCAATTTAGCATGGTCAATCCACCTAGCCTGCACATCTTTGGACTGTGGGAGGAAACCGGAGCAAACCCAGGCAGACACAGGGAGAATGTGCAAACTCCTCACAGACAGTCGCCCAAAGCTGGAATTGAACCCGGGTCCCTGGTGCTGAGAGGCTGCAGTGCTAATAACTGAGCCACCGTGCCACCCCATTGTATTGCTTACAACTGTGGGATACAGAAAGCAAGATTATCAGCTGAAAACTATCTATATGATGACCCTGTATCATGTGAAACAATGTATCCGACAATGTTGTTACCCCGTTACACTTGTACATCATGATCCGCATGTAAAGCGCACAAGGTAACAATTTTCACATTACCTCGGTACAGGCAACAGTAATAAATCAAATCGAAGAATGACTAAAACAGGATAAAGAATCACTGGACAGTAGTGCTAATTTCGATAGAGGTTGAATAGATCAAGATCAAACTTGATAGCATTGAAAAAGTTTATGAAGAACTTTAATATAATGTTAAAAATACTAACGAAGAGATAAAATCCACCATGTTCAGGAATTGCTCAAGAGGATTTGTAGTGTAGTTCAGTTAGCATAGACAATGTTAAAACCTCATTAACTCAACGAGTCAAATGGTTGACAGGAGCAGTGTTACAAGAATAATAGGTGAATGACTACAGTCACAATTACTGTAATATTCCACAAAAATGTATCTCCAATCAGATGCATTTTATTAAATTTTGTCCACATTCAACATAGTTTCCATAATCAAATGCAGAAATTCTCTTTTCCCTTGAATCCATGATTTAAAATTTTAATTAGATCTACGAGGTTAAAAGGATATAATCAAACATATCTAAGGGAAAACTTCAGCACACTTGTGAGAAGGCAGAATACAAAATCTAATTAGAATGGAAATACACTTTGGCTCTAATTTAGAACACTTAAACACTGATTTGATGCTTGATTTATTATTCAAAGTTCCAGCAGCCTCACATTCATTGGTTACCCAACAAATTTGCAAACCCATTTTTTCTTGTGAGTCTGTCAATTGGCAAACTAAAATCATGCAAATAATCAAGAGTAAATTACTCCACCATCAAACTTTATAAACATACAAATAACAGCATCAAGATATTTAAGATAGCAGATTGGAACAAATGTGCTGCAAAGGACCGCCTACCTGGTGACTGAAGTCTTCATATTGAGTGTTGAATGCCTCCAGCTTTTCACTTATAAGTTCATCCAATATTCCACCATCAATCAGCGTCTGGCCAAGTTCACGAATTTGTGTTCGATTATCTGCTGGATGACGGAGTACAGACTCAAGGGACTAAGGGGTGGAGAATAAAGTACACAGGAAAGTAGCTAAAACGTCTCTCCCAGTCACAACATGTCAGAGGTCAATGAAGTAAGAACAGTGAGTAGTTTCAGTCATGGGAACCTTATTAGCCAGAGACAATTCAACAAATACATCATTACTAAACAGCACTTGAACTTTATGAATTAAAATGTCAGTCCTATCTAACAACTGCAGTATTTTTAACTATGTCATCACCAAATTAGACAATGCCGCATCTAAATCTCTGTGCAATACCTGGGCATATTCAGAGAAGAAAATGCCACTATCGTAATGAAAAGAGCACATTGTTATGTAAAGGTCATCAGATACAACATTCTCCAAGTGCAGAACATTCTGTTCTTTCAAGAACATGGGTCATAACAGTGTAATGTTCCCACTTTTTCTATTGCTCTATAAATATCATTGCTGATGGATGTAGAAAAGGGAAAATGTTTCTATTTCAAAGTAAGGTTTTTGTTAAAGATCTGAAACACTCCACTACAATAAACTACCTATATATCATTTATTATATGCATGTTATGTATGTTGTTTAGCAAAGAGGACAGCGCTTCATTCACATGACCCTCAGTGAAGAAGCAGCTAAGCTTTTTTGGAGTCTGAGTACTGAACACAGATTCAAACAATGGTTAGATATAACTGCAGAATCAGTATGAAGTGGGTTGATATTAAAAAAAATGTCACTTTAACATCACAGTTGTTGTGCAATTGTTGTCAGTTACCCTTTGCCTGCATAGAAAATATTTTCATATAATTTAAGAGAACTATATTTCAAGTTGCATCTTTAAGTTTTAATAAAGATGTTACCTCAAGGGCCTCAGTAACAGCTTCAACACTATCTGGTAAATTTTCCGTGGCATACAACATCTCCTCCAGATTCTTTAACCAATTGTTTTCTATGTCCAAGTAATGGAGCAACTCACACCAGCAAGACCATACCTCCTGTGGCAAAGAGAGCAAAGTGGAAAGCTTTACTTACATTGACCAGCTGATCTAATGTTCAGGACAGTGGATATTTTGACAACCAGGATACAATGAATAGTTTACGGTTTGAAGGAAGATTTGTAGCTTGAATGTTGGTTGTAGATGTTGGTGTGTTTGATAGCATTGAGTATCAAACCTCCCAGCTCAGCTAACACACCAACATCTACAATACAATGAACAGTTTGTGCTGGAAGGTGAACTTCGGTTGGTGTTGGGAGTGGCTGTAGTGAAGGGGAGCCTAGTAAGCCATGAAGAAAGATACAAACAGGTAACTAGTTGACAGCTCTGTCAATGCACTTTTTGCCCAAGGACAGTGCAGTCCCCACCTAATGGTACATAACAGGTTGAAAAGACTTTAATGTATCAATATGAACTACTATCAATTCTGAGTGACCACTGCTAATGTGTCTTCAAATTACTGCTACTGTCCACCAGTAGTAAAGTAGTTCAGACAAATTCCTTAGAAATATTTTAACATTTATCCTTTCACCAAAATCACTCATTTCATTTTTTGGATATCTTTATACACTAAAGACTGAAATCAGCAACAATCCGATTGAATGCAGAGCAGGTTCATGGTGGCAAATGGTAAATTCATTTTTCTACTTCTCATATTAGAAATGCAGTTCAAAAGTATTGTTTTGCTAGGAACAACCTGCAGCAGTTTTCTTCTTAATCTAGGTTGCTGGAATTGTTTCTCACACAATCAGTAAGACAGAAATCCATACCTGAATTCAATCTCTCTCCACACATTAGCAGCATTTGTTTCTAAGTCTTTCATGGGATTTAGGCACCGCTGGCATGTCCAGCATTTATTACCCATTTTAATTCTAACTAAAATTCTAAACTGAGTGCCTTGATTAACTACTTCAGAGGGAAATTAAGAGTCAACCAAACTACTACTTGCAAATCACAAGTAGGCCACACTAAGTTCACTGTGAACCAGAAGTATTTTGAAGGCAAATGATGGCAAAGTCATGTTCTCCATTACGGAGATAATTTTATTTTAAAATAAAACAAACTCTTTTAATTTAATTTCCACCAGCTGCCACAATGGGGCTCAAACCCATGCTCCCAGAACATTAGCCTAGGCCTCTGCATTATTCAATAGTGATATTACCACTGTGCTACCATCTTACCAGGATGAAGATCCCTACAATTTACTCACAATTTATTCATGGACAAGTGCAAAAATCTCAGCTGAAGGAATGAATGGCTTCAGTGCTGTAATTCCCTGCCCAGTCGAAGCTACGTTATAACAAAGAACATAGAACAGTACAGCACAGTACAGGCCCTTCGGCCCACGATGTTGTGCCGAACTTTTACCCTAATCCTAAAGTCTATCTAATCTCCACCCCTACCTTATATTATCATCCATATGCCTATCTAATAGCCACTTAAAAGCCCCTAATGAGGCCAACACCACTATCTTCTCCGGCAATGCATTCCATGCCTCTACCACTGTCTGAGTAAAGAACCTACTTCTGACATCAGCCCTATATCTACCTCTATTCACTTGAAAACTATACGCCCTCATAATAGCTGTCTCCACCGTACGAAAAAGTCTCTGGCTGTCCACTCTTTATACGTCTAATCATTTTATACACATTTTCTGTTGGCCAGTATCCCTCCCAGGCTGTAAAAGCAACACTAAAGTCAGTGCTACTTGTACTAACACAGTGGAAAAAGTTAGGTGTGGCAATTTTTCACATAGATTTTTCTAGACAACAAGTTTAAATTAACAGGATTACATTTGATAACCACCAGCTTTTCAAGTTCAGAGCTTCGGGAAACAACATTATTACCTTTAAAATATTACAATACCATATTGATCTCATACCTGTGATTTTGAAAAACATGTTTTGTCTTCCCTCTATTTCAGAGTCTTTGCTTCCAACATCTCAAGAATGCTATTTGACAGAGATAACAGTTCCAGCTCCTCAGGAATGTGATGCAACCCAAGGGGACGCACAGACAACTTAAACTGATTCTTGCGAGCATCCATCCTTGGATATCTCAGCACCCATCAACAGAAAATGATTTTCATCTTATCAAACTCCACTAATACATAGCATCACTAAAACACCCTTCTGCTTAGCAGAAGTGCAATCACCACCCTCACCTTTAAAGTCAAGTATTTCCGTTCAATCCTGTCACAAAGCCTCTTGTAATTCTCCATCACTGTATGAAGATCTCTAGACATCTGCTCCTGATCACTGGGTGGCACTTTCTTAAGAACTGAATTTATATTGTCTTTCAGAATCTTCACTCTAACTTCTTTCTGCAGCACCTCTTCTTTTGCTCGCTGTGCAGGGAAAGAAAAAATTTGTGGTCATCGCGTGCAGAGAAAAAGCAACCCACTAACCACAGTGCAAAATCCTTTCTTTAACCCATATCTGCATACACACATTTTCAGAATTCAATTACATTCTAGATCAATAGCTTTGACTGAGGGATGGAGAAACACTTGCCCTGCAACACAGCCCAACATTTGCTAACAGCATGGGTTTGGTCCTGTTCCCTTGCTGCTCCTTAAGCTCCTGACATTATAAAGCAAACCTGATCTAAAAGAATTACAGTATAGTAATTTCCAATATTAATTATTTTACTCATGCCTCATTATTCCTCGAACCAGCATGTTACATCTTACCTTCATTTCCTCTAAAGCAGTCTCTAATTCTTCAGGTGACTTATATTCGAAGTCTTTCTCTAAGTATTCCTCTTCAGCTTGCGTGGTCCACTCACGCATCTCCACAAGATCTTTCTTCAAGTTTAATGCCTTCTCCTGACCTTCAGACAGTCTTGTCTGCAGTGACATAATCTGTAATAAAAAAAATGCAGTACAGGAATCCTTCAGCCCTCCAAGCCTGTGCTGACACATTTTCCCCTTCTCTTCACTTGCAGGATCCATATGCCTCTATTCCCTTCCTATTCATGTGGTCGTCCAGGTGTTTTTTTAATGACGCTATTGTGTCTGCTTCCACCACCTCCTCTGTCAGTGTGTTCCAAGTACTCGCCACCCTGTTAAATTCCTCTCCCTCCCAAACACCTTGAACCTGTGCCCCCTAGTAAGTGACCCTTCCATGTTGGGAAAAAGCCTCATACTTTGCACTCTATCCATGTCATTCACAATCTTATAAAACTTCTTTCAGATCTCACCTCAAACTCCTGTTCCAATGAAGACAAACGCAGTCTATCCAATCTGTCTTCATAGCTAGAATTTGCTATATCAGGCAACATCCTGGAAAACCTTTTCTGTTCCCTCTCCAAAGCATCCACATTCTTCTGGTAGAATAGCAACCAGAACTGTATGCAATATTCCAAGTGTGGCCTAACTAAAGTTCAATAAAGCTGCAGCATAAAACTTGCCTATCATTATTCTCAACACCCCTTCCAATGAAGGCAAGTATGCCACAGGCCTTTTTTACTACCTTATCTACATGCACTGTCACTTTCGGTGATCTGTGCACCTGCACAGCCAGATGCCTCTACACATCAATACTCCAAAGGGTTCTGCCATTCACTGTATAACTTCCACCTGTACTTGACCTTCCAAAATGCATCAGCTCACATTGGTCCTCCAACACATAAAAGCATTTTCCTTGTAATTAAATGCAACCAGCAGAAACTGCACTCTAAATCTACAGGTATAATAAATCAGAAAATGAACAACATTCTAAATTACAGTATAAGGGGTGCATTAATTAAGAGCTTCAGAAAAATGGTGAAATCTGTCACAATCCAAAAAGAATTCCTGTAAATATAAATTAATACGTGATAGATTTTATCCAGGGAAGGTTTTGATATTCAAATTCAACAATAAAATATCTGGCAAGTTCAAAACCATAGACACTGAAATATAATCAGAAAACGAAGGTAAAGTTACCAGACCACTTGAGCACTTCACACAACATCAAGGTCATAATGCAGGGCCATCACTCCTTGCTGCAAACTATTCCACGAGGGGCCATGGGCGAGACTTACTCTGTGCTCAAATCTCTTCAGCCCCTGGCTGGGCCTTGTAAAAGCCTTCAAAGGTAACAGCACCTCTTGTGGAGTAACAGGCCATGATACCGGCTGAGGTAGCGCTGGTACCTGGTACCAAACAAGTCAAAACATTGTCGGAATCGACACGTAGCACAGGATGGGGGATAAAAAACACTGGAGAGGAAGAATCATAAGCCTAAACCACAGAAAATACAATTACAAAAAGGGCCTGATCTCATGGGCTAAACTCAGTCACTCTTCGGTAAGCGTTCTAGATTTGCAGGGAGAACACTTTCACAGATTCAAGTCCTATAAAAAGAAGAAATCTTTTCATTCCACCCAGAACATTCCATCATTATTCGCACTTCCTGACACTGTACAGAGCCAAGAATCAACAAACCATGGAACTTGTTACCCCTACCTGGTTGCTCACACTTTCAAATCGTCTGCGGCAATCATCCATGCGAGATATCACAGAGTTGGAAATGGATACCATTGGCTGCTTTTTCAATGATTCATAGATCTCATTCATTGATGTCAAATTGGACTCCACATTCTGAATTTCCTTCACAAATGTCTATTTACAGACAGAAATCAATAGTTGAAAAATGAACTGAGCAATTATAATCTCTCTCAGATAAATACAGATATCTCTAAAAGGCTGTTGTATCTATAACACTAATTCTTTATGTTGTTCAAATAAAATTTACCAACACAACATCCTAATCTCTAAACTAAACAGCAGCTCGTTGAGAATAAGTTGTAGTCAAGACTAAACAACCTTAAATCATGCAAGTTTCTCTAAAGTAGTGTAAGTAATTCCGTATTATGAGAGGTAACAGAATGGTTGTTTGCCAAAGCGAGCAATCATTATTCTGTATGACATTGTGATTTCATTAATAAATTGATGTAAAGCACCAAGTTCTACAGATTCCAGAGACTGTCCTTTCTATTTAAAGTTGCAATGTCTCGACAATTTTACTTAAGGTTGTTGTGCACCACAGTGCCCCTACATTAAGTTGGCAGATCCTAAGATTGAATGTACTAGGACCTGACTTCCTGCAGATTCCACAAATGAGTGATGGAGCTTAATGATGGTAGGAGGGATTAGAAGTTATAGAAAGGGTTGATCTACAAAAGGAATTGGTTTAGACAGGTCAATATCATTGAAGGTCAGAGTTTATTTCTATATAAGTTAATATCTATAATTGGCACATAATTTTTCCAGGGTTACTTCTTGATTTTGTCCTTTTACATTCTCATTTCTCATAACTTATTTAGGAGGTGATGAAGTCACATGGCAACAGGACTTTCCGTATTTGAGTTGACAGATGAGATATTTGGACTCTAGGAAGCAGAACCACATGAAATCATCAGCATGCTGAACAGTTACCAATCCTCCATTAAATTAAAATCACAACTCACAAGGAATGCTTTCACTTATTTGAGACCAAGGCACTTAAATGAACAAACACCGACAGACTTAAGTAACCAACAATTAACACACGCTGCTACACACAGAAACCATCACACTAATACCTAATGCATTTCTATTCAATATGCACAAAGGTGCAAGATCTGAGTCAGATGGAAAGTACCCCTTTTACTGCATCTCATTTTCACATTTAAATTTAAGATCTGACAGAAAATTTATCACAAATAGCTGAGTATTCGTTTATTGACTGGTTTAAAACTATTCTCTCTCCTTTGCAGCTTTCCACTCCCTCTCTTCCTGCAGTTTCCCTCCTTTCCTCACCCGCCACAACTAGCCTTTCCTCACCACCCCTTACAGCCTCCTCTCTCCACTCCTTTTTGTCCCCCAACTCTCTCCAACACTGCACCTTTGATCCCTTCCCCATGCTTGGTTGCAGCTTTCTCCTTTACCCCATTTCACTTGCAGCCTCCACATCACCCCGCAACCTAACCACTTAGAGTTTCTTCTTTGTCGCCACCCTCTCATACCCAATTGTTTTGCATACACCCCCTCACTATTCACCCTTCTGGCAAATCTCCCCTTTGCCCCTATACCAACTGCAGACTCCCTGCATGGACCCGACCATCACTAGCAGGTTCCTTCGGCACTTCCAATCCCACCTTCTACTGACACACAACAACCCCAATGGCTCCCTGGCCTCAGCATTGGAGGAGGGTCATTCACATATGTTTCGATTTCCCTTTCTTCAATCACAGGCTGGATTTTTTCGTGTGTTTAATGCTGATAGTATATCTACCAGCAGCAAGCTTAGGGAAGAACAAGATAAAAATCGAAAGAACTGTGGATGCTGTAAATCAGAAACTAAAACAGAATTTGCTGGAAAAGTTCAGCAGGTCTGGCAGCATCTGTGGAGAGAAATCAGAGTTAACATTTCAGGTCGAGTGTGCCTGCCTCAGAATAGAGTTCTCAGCAAGGGTTACTCAACCCGAAAGATCAACTCTGCTTTCTCTCTACAGATGCAGCCAGACCAGCTGAGCTTTTCCAGCAATTTCTGTTTTTGAACAGGAGAGAACAAGTATGTGATTGGAGATACAGCTCCTCAGAGTTTCTGCCTATTCCACTTATCGAGGGACACTCTCCCAAGGCAATACCTTGCATAAATTTATGTCAGCATTTTGGGGATTTCAGGGATGAATACATCTAGGTCATATTTAGACTTTCATTTCCTTTCTATGGTTTGGAAGAGGAAAAATACATATTAGAGAAATTAGTAGGAACAAAATTGCTGTTCTGGAAGATTTTAATCATCACTTACATATTAAGACAAAGAGGAACGAATAAGGGAATGGGAAAGGAATGTCTGAACTGCAGCGGGGAGCGCACGATTAGTTGGCCTACCATGTGGATGTGTTGCTGGATTGGTTGAGTTCTTAAACAAATCAGATCAATATGCTACAGGTAAGTACATAGCTCTGGACCCAGTGACCACAATATAAGCTCTAAGATTCAACTTTGATATAAAGCACAAAGACCTCAACAGTAGTTTGGAGTGCAATATTTCTCAGAAAGGTGTATAAGTAAACTGGTGATGTGGAATGAGCAGTTCTAAAAAGGAGTCATACTAGACGTGAAACATTAAATCAGTTTCTCTCTCTCTCCAGATACCACCAGACCTGCTGAGTTTCTCCAGCATTGTGTGTTTGTTTCGGATTTCTAGCATTCACGGTATTTTATTTTTAATGGAGTGAGTAGTTTTGGGTCATAAAGATTAGCTTAAATGCAAGAATACTAAAGAAGGAGGGCTGGAGAATCATTCTCTCACGCACAATGGTATGGTTGTAAAATTCACTGGTGGGTTAATGACAGAGGAAGATACTGGGTCAACATTTATAATTAGACTGGGAATATGGACAAAAGAATTTTAAAAATGTGAAGGAATCTGAAAACAGAATGAGGGTGTCTGGGAGACTAGCCCTACACCAACACAGCTTGGGCCAAATGACCTACTTCTACATGGTAATGTCTCCACATTTTCCCAAATAGCTCTTTTTCACTGATACCAGATCTGTTCTTACCATACACCGTTCCACCTGCTGCCGAAACCCCTCTTTATTGCCTGACGTGGCAGTCTCTTTGGACAAGAGGGTCTCTGCGTGATCTACCCATTTCTCCACAATATCTGTATGTTTCTGCATTGAAAAGAATGAGAAAGGATTGGTCTCAACAATCAAAAAGAAAAGTACTTCCACCAAAACAAGTCAATCAACTTCAAGTTTGGAGATTGGAGTTTCAACTGTCAGTTCACCTAACATGGTGAATGGGAGTTTTCAGCAAGGTCAGAAGGAACACAGATGCATGTGTGGAACTCTGGAACTGAAGAAAAAAATGATGTTTTTTTCTCCTTATTTCTCTAATTCCTTCCTCTCCTGAACGGTGTCAAAAATGAGATACGCCTCTCCAGTACCATGTGAAAGCAACCACAATTCACATTTAATTCTTGGCAGACAGCTTTGTAAAGCTTTTATTAAATCATGTGGAGCAAAGGAACCCACTCAGTCCTGCCTTCAGTTATCTCTTTCAATTGCCCCAAATTTGCTGAATGGTCTACAAATTCCTGGAACATATAAGACCATAAGACATAGGAGTGGAAGTAAGGCCATTCAGCCCATCGAGTCCACTCCACCATTTAAATCATGGTTGATGGGCATTTCAACTCCACTCCCCTGCACTCTCCCCACACGGATTGGATCATGTCACATCACAGTAAGTGAACGTGGAAATTTACTTTCTCGGCAATCTCAGTGGCAGTAGCTTTCTGGGAAACCACTCTAGTCTATTTGTAACAAAAAAGAGGGCATAAACCAGAGAATCTTAGCATAAATAATCTGGGCTGAACAAAAGTGCCAAATATACATCATCTTTATGCCTCCCTTTATCTTGCTGGTGTCATAACAATTTGATGCCAAACCATCAATGACACACTAGAAGTTTAAGAAAATGCAACTGATTAAGTTTTTCTTTTTAAATTAGCATACATAACTCAAAAATCTTAGCAAGGAAAGATCTTTAAAAATGCTTTTAAAGTACCATACAAATCCAGCAATGGTTACTTAATATCCTGCAAGCCACACTATTTTGCACACAACTTTATGCCCATTCAAAATTAGCAAAGGTACAGCACACAGACGATGAAACAATCAGACAATTCAGGAGGGGGCCAAATGATCACAAATGTTTTCAATGTCTAACCCAAAATAAATTAGTTACATGCAAATTTGTTCTCAAATCAGCATAACACTAACCGAATGCTACAGATGCATCAAAATCATAAGAACCCCTACAATGCAGATAGAGACCAATCAGCCCATCAATTCAGCATACACTGTCCGAAAAAGCCTACACAGCCCTCTAAGACAATGAGTTCCACAGATTAACTACATCTAACTGAAGAAATTCTTCCTCACCTCAGTTCTAAAAGGTTATCCGTTCACTCTGCAGCTGTATTCTCAGGTTCTAGTCTCTCCTTCTGACAGAAACATCTTCTCCACATTGATTCTATCCAGGCCTCTCGGTGTTCTGTAAGTTTCAACGAGATCCTGCCTCATCTTTCAAAACTGTATCAAGTACAGACCCAGAGTCCTCAACTACTCCTCATACAACTGCATGACGAGCCCTTCATCCCAGGGATCATCTTTGTAAATCTTCTCTGCGCTGAACCAACACCAAACACATCCTTCCTTAGACGTGCTGCCCTAAAACTGCTTACAATATTCCAAATGAGGTCTGACCAGAGCCTTACACACCCTCCATCATAAGGTCAGAAGTGGGGATATTCACCAAGGATTGCACAATGTTCCGCACCATTCACAACTCCCTAGATACTGAAGTAGGCCATGTTCAGATGCAACAAAACCAGGACAATAACGTGTCTTGGGCTGAAAGTGTCAAGTAACATTCATGCCACACAAATGCCAGGCAATTACCATCAACAATAGAGACAATCTAACTACCTCTCCATGACATTCAATGGCATTATCATCACTAAATACACCACTGTCAACAGCCTGGAGGAGGCCACTGACCCCAAAACTCAACTGGACTCACCACACACACATAGTGGCAACTTCAGCAGGTCAGAGGCTAGAAATACTGAAGCAATTAGCTCACCTCCCAACTCCCACAGCCTGTCCACAATCTACAAGGCAAAAGTCAGAATTTTGATAGAATACTCCCCGCTTGCCTATACGGGTACGGTTACAACAACAGTCAAGAAACCGGACACCATCCAAGGCAAAGCACCTCACATGATTGGTACCACATCGCCAAACATCCACTCTCTCCATCACTGATGTCAGTAGCAGTAACACCTATTTGCAAGACACATAAGAACACAGAACATAAGAACTAGAGCAGGAGTAGTCCATTCGGCCCTTCGAGCCTGCTCCGCCATTCAATAAGATCATGGCTGATATTTTCGTGGACTCAGATCTATTTACCCGTGTTCTCACCGTATCCCTTAATTCCTTTATTGTACAAAAAAATCCACCTCGGCTTTAAAAACGTTTACCGAAGTAGCGTCAACTACTTTATTGAGCAAGGAATTCCACTGATTAATAACCCTCTGGGTGAAGAAGTTCCTTCTCAGTTCAGTCCCAAATCTGCTGCCTGCAGAAGACACACTGCAGAAATTTGACCACGATCCTTAGACAGCACCTTCCAAACCCACAGCCTGCTCCATCTAAAAGAACAAGTGTAGTAGAAATATAATGTAATTCCTACAGCATTGCTGCATCAAAATCCTGCAATTTCCTCCCTAACAGCATTGTGGATCTACCTAGAGCACATGGATTGCAGCATCGATGCAAGATGGCAGCTCACCAAAAACTTCTCAAGGGCAACCTTGAGCAAGCAATGCATGTTCACCCAGCCAGCGAGGCCCATGTCCTATGAATGAATAAAAAAAATGCAGTATTCCCTCAGCGTTGCACCAGAAGCAAGCCAAAAGTTTAAAAATGAAAATACATACGAAATTTGGCTTGATTTTCTCATGCATTACTGAACAAACGGTGTAGTATCAGAAGTGAAATTGAGCCGCAGCGTCGTACAGCACAGAAACAGACCCTTCAGTCCAACCAGTCCGTGCAAACATAAATCTCAAACTAAACTAGTCCTACCTGTCTGCTCTTGGCCCACATTCTTCCAAACCTATCTTATTCATGTATCCATTCAAATGTCTTCTAAACATTGTAATTGCAGCCACATCCACCACTTCATAAGGAGGGTCATTCAACATGCAAACCATCTTGTTTAAAAATTTGTCCCTCATGTCTTTTTTAAATCTCTTTCCTCTCACCTTGAAAATATGTCCCCATGTCTTGAAATTTCCCATCTTACGGAAAAGACAACTACTGTCAACTCTATCTATATCTCTCATTATGTTATAAACTTCTATCAGATCACCTCTTCACCCCCTACACTCCAGGGAAAAAAGTCCCCCAATTCCTAATGCCTGACCCTGGTAGATTGAGGCCTCTACTGTTCAATATTGGTCAACACTAATTTTATATCGTCTCACTGACCTGAAATCGCCGCAGTTTGGGTATAGTGTCTTCCAGCATCTGGCAGTCAACCTGAAGTCTTGTCATCAGCCTTCTCCATCGTGCTTGAATTGCTTCCAATTCTAGGTTATACAAGTTCCGTGAAGGCATCAGCTCCTCCCCTGTGCTTTGAGCCTCATCTGCAAGTTTGTCCATTTCAGATTGATGATTTGTCAATTCATCTCGGATAGACTAGGGTGAATAACAGAGGGAAGGAGAGAAAGGGCACAAGGTTGGGAGGAGGGGGAAGGGGCAAGGGGTGGAGAGAGAATGGGCAAGGAGCAGAGGGTTGGGGGGAGGGGAAGGGAGAAAAAGAAGAGAAGGAAGTGGGGAAGAGGGAGGGAGATGAAAGAGACAAGGGGGTGCAGAGAGGGAAGGGAACAGGGTAAAGGAGAAGAGGGAACAGTGAAATGGGGAAGGGGGAATGAGGGATATAGGGAAGGAGAGAGAGGGGAGTAGGATGAGGAGAGGGAGAGAGAGGAATGAGGGGGAAGAGAGAGAGGGGGTTAAGAGAGAGCAGAAATAAAGGGAGAAAGAGAAATGATGAACAGGAAAAGACACATATAGAGAAAGATAAATGAATGAGGTGGGAAGAGGACAGAGGAATGGGGGTGGGAGAAAGAAAGAAAGAAGGAAAGAAAGAAGGAAAGACGGAAAGACGGAAAGAAGGAAAGAAGGAAAGAAGGAAAGAAGGAAAGAAGGAAAGAAGGAAAGAAGAGAAAGAAGAGAAAGAAAGAAAGAGAGAGAGAAAGAAAAAGAGAGAGAGGGAAAGAAAGAAAGAAAGAAAGAAAGAGAGAAAGAAAGAAAGAAAGAAAGAGAGAGAGAGAGAGAGAGAGAGAAAAGAAAGAAAGAAAGGAGAGAGAAAGAAAGAGAGAAAGAGAGAAAAAGAGAGAGAGAGAGAGAGAGAGAGAGAGAAAGAAAGAAAGAAAGAAAGAGAGAGAAAGAAAAAGAGAAAGAAGAGAGAGAGAGAGAGAGAGAGAGAGAGAGAGAGAGAGAGAGAGAAAGAAAGAAAGAAGAGGAGAGAGAGAAAGAAAGAGAGAGAGAAAGAAAAAGAGAGAGAGGGAAAGAAAGAGAGAAAGAAAGAGAGAAAGAAAGAGAGGGAGAAGAGAGGGAGAAAGAGAGGGAGAAAGAGAGGGAGAAAGAGAGGGAGAAAGAGAGGGAGAAAGAGAGGGAGAAAGAGAGGGAGAAAGAGAGGGAGAAAGAGAGGGAGAAAGAGAGGGAGAAAGAGAGGGAGAAAGAGAGGGAGAAAGAGAGGGAGAAAGAGAGGGAGAAAGAGAGGGAGAAAGAGAGGGAGAAAGAGAGGGAGAAAGAGAGGGAGAAAGAGAGGGAGAAAGAAAGAAAGAAAGAAAGAAAAAGAGAAAAGAGAGAGAAAAAGAGTGAGGAGAGAGAGAGAAAAAGAGAGAGAGACAAAGAGAGAGAGAGAGAGAAAAAGAGAGAGAGAGAGAGAGAAAAAGAGAGAGAGAGAGAAAGAAAGAGAGAGAGAGAAAGAAAGAGAGAGAGAAAGGGAGAAGAAAGAGAGAAAGAAAGAGGAGAAAGAAAGAGAGAAAGAAAAAGAGAGAAAGAAAGGGAGAAAGAAAGGGAGAAAGAAAGGAGAAAGAAAGGGAGAAAGAAAGGGAGAAAGAAAGAGAGAAAGAAAGATGAGAAAGAGAGAGAAGAAAGAGAGAGAAAGAAAGAGAGAAAGAAGAGAGAGAGAGAAGAAGAAAAGAGAGAGAGGGAAAGAAAGAAAGAAAGAAAGAGAGAGAGAGAGAGAGAGAGAGAAAGAAAGAAAGAAAGGAG